>NW_026067929.1:4082369-4275433 GCF_014885135.2 Alexandromys fortis | reverse complement strand
TATCTATCTATCTATCTATCTATCTATCTATCTATCATCTATCTATCTATCATCTATCTATCTATCTATCTATCTATCTATCTATCTATCTATCATCTATATCTGTCTGTCTATCTATCATCCATCTTCCTGTCTACTTATTATAGATCACTTCTTTGTACATAGACAGCACTGATTCCTTTTTTTCTTACAACTTTTTAAAATATTTGGTGTATGTGTGTGCATGCATGCGTGTGTGTGCATGCATGTGTGTGTGTGTGTGTGTGTGTGTTCACGTGCATGCTCATGCATTACTGTACCCTGGAGCACAGGTGGTCAAGAGGGCACCTTAGTATGAGTCAGTTCTCATATTTCATGGAATAGGTGACATGGATTGAGCTCAGATGGTTTAGTCTTAGTGGCAAGTACTTTGAAGAGCTGTCTTGTGAGCCTGACAACATTTATTCTAATGGGAAGCTGGGTGATTTTAATCTACTCCCCCCATCATTGTAAGCATTTGCCAAAATCTAAAACCACCATTTTGTTGGTCAGTGAGTTTTCTTGTAATGGATTTTTTTTTGGCTTTTTGAGACAGCATTTCTCTGTAGCCCTGGTTGTCCTGGAACTCACTCTGTAGACCAGGTTGGCCTCAAACTCAGATCTACCTGCCTCTACCTGCTGAGTGTTGGATTAAAGGTGTGTGTCACCACGGCTCAGTTTGTGTTATGGATATCGTATGATTAGTAGCAAGCAGTATCCTGAGCATTTTCAGGTAACACAGAGGCTAAGAAACTGTGGTGTGTAGTTTACTGTATGAAGTATTTCCTCTATGACAATGGCTGGCTAAATTTCACTTCATGATCTACTTGAAATTCATCTTTAACAAGAAACATTCTCATAGTGGTTTGTTTTTAAACATGCACAAACTGTACATAACATACATACACCACATGTAAACACACACACATATATACACACCACATACACATTCACACATATACATACAAAAAACACTACAAACACATTTACAAACACAAGCACCCACTATACACACATACAAGTACACAAACACACTCACATACACACATATGCACACACCCCACACAATACACACACACACATTTAATTCTGGCACTAATAAGAATTGGACTTAGGGACTTTTGCATGCCAGGCAAGTGTTCTAATGCTTAGCTATGCTCTTAGCTCAGTTTCTTTGCCTTTTTGTTGAAGATTCTCATTGTCTGTTTGTTAGCTCTAATTATTTCTATTTTTAATGTACTGTAACAATTCTTAAAAGTCAACCTTTGCTCCATTTTTCAAATTCATCAATAAGTTCTTTAATACTTGGTAAATTATAAAGAAAGATTTATTGTAATTTTTTCAACTATTCATGTATGTGTGGGTCTTGTAAACGGGACTGCAGGTGCCTTGTTGTCCAGAAGAGGGAGCTGCATCTCAAGGAGCTGGCGGTCCAGGCAGTTGAGAGCCCCCTGATGAGGGTGCTGGAAACTGAACTCTGCAAGAGCAATGTGTCCTCCTACCCATGGAGCAATCTCTTCATCCCTCACCTTTACATAACTTAAATAATGTAGCCTAGTGCTATTCCCACTTTAAATGACCACTCAATGTTCATGCTTAAATTTAGTATCTACACAGCTCACAATGTTGCTTTCATATCTACAATTCTTTTCAGTGAGTACAGAATTAGTATTCTTTTTTTTTCTGTCTAAAGCAGAAATAAATTCAAGTCTCCTCGGGTTTGATTACTGACATGAGGGTGATTTGTTTCATGTTTGAGAAAATGATTCTGGCTTTAGACTTTCCTGGGCTTTAATTACTGTGTTTAGTTTAAGATAAATCCAGAGTACAATCTATAAAAATATTCCCTATAGCCAGTCTTGCAGAATCCAATGCTATCTTATTTAACATGCTATGAATTAATATCGACTTTTCTGCTGAACTTGACAGTAAGAGATTGCCATTAGGCAAATATTCACGTTTTGACAAATACTGCTGCTATGGTTGTGTAGTCCTTTGAGACAGAGCCTGTTTGCTGATGGTCATTTAGCCTTCTTCTTTTCTAGCAAGTTCTTTGCCATTTCCTGGGCCACATAATGCAATAGAAACGTAGCAGTACCACAGTACGTGGGAGTGGGAAGCCAGAATCGCTTTGCCTCCTGATGTGTACAGAGTGAACCCAGACATTGTATATTTCAATTGGCCTCTCTTCTCAGTGTGTGAAATCCATCTTGCTCAGCCCGTTCACGCTGTGTCCCACATAGCTTGCAAGTGATCTACTGTGATGGTTTGAATGAGAAATGTCCCCAGCGGCTCATGTCTGAACACTTGGTCTCCAGCTGTGTTGCAGTTTGGTGAGGTCACGGAACTTTTTGGACATGGAGGCTTGCTGCGGGAAGTACATCACTTAGGACAGGTTTTGAACATTTTTATTCTCACTCCACTTCCGGTTCATTCTCTCTCTGCTCTCGGCTGTGGCTGAAGATGTCCTCTCTCAGCTTCTTACTTGAGCCAGTTGCTGCCATATCAGCCATGGTGGCTTTCCCCTTGTAAACCAAGAGCAGGATAAATGATTTCCTCTATAGAGCTGCTTTGGGGATTGGTATTTGGTCACAGCAACAGGAATGAACTAATACACGAAATAAGCACATTTGAAATCCTCTTTTTCAAAGGGGAATAGAAACAAACTCATAATATTGACCGTCAGCCGCATGCTCAGCCAGGCAGCCTTGAAACATAACCTCCTGCGCCCAGCAAGGTAGATGAGGATGGGTGGCTATGGTCCCCACCAGCAGAAATGTTACCTCGGGATATTCAGAAAACCAGACTTTCAGTGTCGTCTAAAATCTGCAGAGTTGCTGTGGGTGAGTGGAAGTGTGGGAAGCCATGAGTTAGGATTCACGAACAATATTCATGAGGAGGCCTGTGCAGTCCAAGCGGTGAGCATTTTAGACCCTGGGGAGTCGATGTTTCCATGAGGCCAGTGATGTGCAGAAGACGGGAATGCTTTAATGAGGAGGTTGTTTTGCATACCGATTTGTTTCCCGACATGTATAAACAGAGTCCCTGAGAACATTCCAGGGCACAGTGCTGGGGCCTGTTGTTTCATAGAGTGGTAAAATAATATCTTGCTTAACATTCTGTAACTTCCAAACCACGGTGCTCCTCATTAAAGGGGGTGAGAGATCATGCCTTGGGGAGCTGCTTACCTGAGTCACCTTCTTTGGGTGCTTAGATAATCTGCTCTGGAACTAGTGCCTGTGGAGAGAGACGGAGGCACTGTGCTGGCTCGCTCTTTGTTGGCTTGTGGTCATAAAAGAATATTCTACTTGCATAAGTTAGCCTCTGGTGTCACCTAGACCTGCCACCTATGTGTCTCTTCATTTATCTGCCTCTTTTCCATCCTGTGACCTGTGACTTAACTGTGTGAAGCTACTGTGACATGTCTTGACAGAATACCATGACATCAAGAAATTGTTTTCAAATGGTCTCTCTATTATTTCTTTTATTTTTGAGGATATAGTATAACTACATCCATTTTCCTTTTCATTTCCTCCTTCTAAACCCTTACATATACCCCTCCTTGCTCTGTGTTAAATTCATGGCCTCTCCTTTCATTAATTGTTAATGTATGCTTATATGTGTATACATACATATTCCTAAATACGACCTGCTTACTTAATATCATGTTGTTCCTTTGCATGTATGGTTTCCCGGCAGACCATTCGGTGTTCGGTGAGCAGTTGGTGAGCTCTTCCCTAGGAAAGACTATTATTTCTCCTGCTCTCAGTATTCCTAAGTTGCCTGTAGTTCTTCAAATGGTTTTTCATAAGAGGAAATTTATAGTCACTCATCACTGCAAATACATTTTGAGGTAATTTGATTAAATAAGGATCCTGATGATAATAGCTGTAGAGGCTTGATCTGTTTTACTAAGTCTGTAAATGGTTGGCCTTGATTGAAACATTTATTGCTGGCATGAGAAGATTATGGGCTTCTAAACTACAATTTACTCCATTTTCTTGACTTTAACATAATATAATGAAATATAATAAATGTTACAAATTTATGTTCAACCACTTGATTTTTTTGACTTAAATTACAGAAGTAATCATCAGTACATTCTGGTTTAGCATCCTGTCAGGTAGCTAATGAAAACACGTATCGGGAATATTTGACAGCTCCACATTCTGTAGATGGACAAGGAGGATGCAGCTCTCCTGCGGGAGAGTGACAGCAGATGCAGGATCTGAACACCACAGGGCCGTGCCGTGGCCTTTTCGGGGATGTTTACAAGCTCTGGTAGCAGGAGAGCTGTGTTAGCTCCGGCTTCTCTCTTATTTCTTAATCTCCTCTTGTGCTTCATTGCACGGTCTGTTTCTGAGGTTTTAACCCTCTCCACACTGACCGGGAGTGTTCAAAGAGAAATGCCCCACTTTTTCCCATCAGGGTATGAGACACCTTAAAATGTAAGGTTCAAATCTTTGCTGTATTGTGTCAGTGAATCACCCCCTGCTAGTCACAGTGGGATGAGCCATGTGAGGAACCCACTATCCTAGCCTCCCAGCAGTCCACAGGGAAACAGAAATAATGTCCTAGTTTCGTAATCAGGCATTTGAGCCTCAGAAAAGTGAATTAGCTCCTGCGTATCACAGGGCCAGCGAAGTGAAAGAATCGAACCAGCGTCACCGGATAGAGGGCTGACCCCAGCCTCCCGTTGTAATCTGTTCTGTCTTACAAGCATCTACTGTGCTCAGGAAGCATTTAAGACCTGAGCTCTTCTGTGGTAGAAGGGATACAGCTGTAGAGATTATTTTTATGATGTCACTCTCTAACTGTAATAGCTTATATACATATAAAATAAAGCATGCTTATGGAAATTACTGCCCACCTTTTAGTGTGTTGATATTAACAGCACGAGTGTATTTGTTCCTTACAAAAGTCCACATAGTTGGATGAAGAAAGGGTTGACAAAGGTTAGTAACTCTTCCAGAGTCAGAAAGGATGAGAACTCGGTATATTTTAAGCCGCCATGCCTAATTCATTTTAAGACGCCTCACTTCAGGGAAACTTAGCTCAAGTAGGTCCCTTCAAGATTTCTGGTTTTATGTTTACAATGTACCTAATTAGTCCTGGCCATGACCTACATCACCTTGTTAAGTGTGGGAAAGCTAGGCTGTTCATGGGTATTCTTTTATGACTGACAGTAAAGAAAAAGAGGACCAAACGAGTATGATTTTGACATGGGAGTTTGTGTGCGGGAGGTATGGGTGCATGTGCATGAGTGTGTGTATATGTGGGTGTATGCGTGTGTGCGTGTGTGCACAGTTAATTATTGTAAGACCATACAATACATACAGGACTTCCATGTCATAGGTCAAAAGAGAAAACTGTCTCCAATTTTTTTAAAGGTTCCTTGAGACAGTGGTTGTGCTGACTGCTCAGAGACGCAGGTGTGGAGGAGATGTTGAGAGTTGAAAAAGGCAGCTATTGGCTGTGACTCTGTTTGGCTTAGGTAGAAACCCTGGGCAAATTCTCATCTCTTCGATTCCTCAAGAAAATTCTCATGGGAAGAGAATCTTTCTCAAGTATTCCTGTACAGCTAGAAATCTTGCCTGGTGGTCAAGGGATTAATCCATAGACAGGCGACAGTTAAATTCTCATAGCCTGGTGCTTTAGGCCCTGCCTACGTGTTTTGTGACCTGAACTGCTCTTGACAGCTTGACCAGCTTTGCAACCTGCTGTGGTGGGAAGAGTGGGAGACTGGTGGTTTCCATGGGTAAGAGCTGGATCTGAACATGTGAGTCCCTACCAGTGCATAGGTGTCACATGATCGGGGTTTTGCATCAAGAAGAAACCATGTGGTTTCCACGGTGGCTCCAAAATTCCAGAAGAACTTCTAGAGGAGTCAGGCATAGACCCAGCACCATTCTCTTTGCCTAACAGATGGTACTGTGGCCTCTGCACCCTTCACGATTAGCACTGTGGTCTGTTCATCCAGGAGGAAGTCGGTCTGGAGACTCGGGCACAGTTTCACGGAGGTACTTTGTCCACTGTCATAACTATTATTTCTTCTGTTTGCTCTTCATGTGGTATTGACAAAAAAAAAAAGATCATTATATTTCCTTTCTGCTTGAATTTTTTTTAACTCAGGCAAAAGGATAGAAGGAAAGAGGACATCTCTGCTCTGCTGAATCTGATGGAGAAGACTGCATAGAGGCACTGGGGTTTGTCAGAGATTTGCAGGGCATATGTTTGGGAGATGAGTTTTTGAGCATAGAGCTTGGTCTCCACCAGCACAGCTATTGAGAAAATCATGAATATAGCTAACATAAATTATCAAGTAATGTTTAATGTTAGGTAATATAAATCGTAACATACTTGGCAATTTAAAGTACTGCAAGGTGTTTAAACTAATTGGTAAAATCAGCCCCTTCATGAATATGTATGCGTTAATGAAGTGGCTGATGAAATGAAGGTAAAATGTGCTTTGAGCCAAAATTATTGAATAAGGCTGTCAAGTTGGCACCGGTTTTCAAATGACCACCTTACTGCTTTATTTATCAATAGCTGTTATGAAGATTCATAGAAAAGCTTTGCATTAATATTTTCTTTATTTTAGGAATGTGCATAGGAGTGGAATTATGGGGTTAGTAGAGTTTGTATTACAGGGATTATGCCCCCAAATTAATCAATTAATTATTATCATTTATTTATTCGTTTGTTATGCGTATGTGTGCGTATGAGATGGTAATGTTCCAGTGTTCATGTGGAGGAGACTTTTCGCCTGGAGGGCTGAAGGGATTTGCAGCTGGCACTCCTGAGTTGCAGCCACGGCTCACATCTGTGCCCACTGTAACTCCCAGAGGAAATTGGTTTCTCAGTACACGAACAGCCTTGACTTTTCCTTTAACCTTCCCTCCTGTGATCTGTAAGGATCACCATTAAACACTGGAGATAGATGTTGGACCATAAACTACTTTTGAGGGTTATGATCTCATTGTATTTTATCTACAGCATGATATGTAGGGGAACTCATGTGATAAATGGAGATGCTGGCCACGGTGTTCGGAACAAGTTAGTTCCGACTTCCACTTAGGGAGCTACAGATGGATACCACTGATGTACTTAATTTGGTCTGGAATTTGACGCCACACTGGTGTCATATTTCCTCTAGGTTTCTGAGCTTTGTGATCTTTTTTCTTGATTTGTGTACTTCTACTTTTGCTTCAGGGAGTGGGTCTGTGGTCAACGTGCTTGTTGGATGGAATAACACTAATTTAGATTCCAGTTACCCACTGTACTTTTGTAGGATTTCTTGAGAGAAGATATAACATGTGGTTCTATTTTACCTCTCTCTATTGATAAGGGACCACCTTCCTCTCAGATTAGAAGCAGAGTAGATATCACCCAAGCTGTCAGGTCCTGCACGTCTTGGTGCCGTTGAGTTACGATGATGGCTTTGAGTCATGATCCTTCCAGAATGATACAATCCTTATTTTCTTAAAATAAAAAAAATATCTTTGACGCCATCTTCGACCTTCTAGACAATCAAAGGTAACCATGTGCCTCATGTTTTATTAAGGACGGAGGTAGTAGAGGTCATCCTCATGTAATGGTAATTAGAGAGTGTGTTTAGGGTTCTATTCTCTCATGGTTATTTTCTGTAGCAGTTTCATAGAAACATAATGCATCATATATTTTATATCATAATTATACATAAATATCATAATAGTTTCACCTTCCCACTTGGAGGAAATGTGGTAAAACACACCACAAACACCAAAACTTATATAGAATTGCATATATTCATTCTAAGACATTCTGATAGACAGGCATGTTTTTCTCCACAAAGTAACTGGAACAATAAAGTCCATCCTGTCGCATCGAAGCGCTACTCCGGGCTTCACATTGGTTTGTTAGTTAGATCCTCTCATGCCTATGGAGAGAGCTCAAAGCTTATCTCTGTGTGGAGATGGAAATAGAAGACAATCTGCAGCCCAGGAGTCATAGTCCAAGACCAGGACTCTAGAATTGATAAACATTTGTTGTTAGAATTTTTGAGACGTGGCCTCATTCTCCAGCTAGGCTCTTCTGAAACTCACTCTGTCTTTCTTCTTGACCTAGACTTTAAAAAGGGGAAACAATTTTTATCTTAAAATAGCATCCTGTCACTATATGCTTACTCATTAGTCCCGCCGCTGCTTCAGGGGAGATCGGGGATCAGTAAATCCATTGTTTGCAGATAGTGTCAGTCACACGTGCATTCAATGGCCCCAAGATACTGAGCACTGTAGCTTAGCAACATGTACATTGTGACATCTTGATTGTTTCCCCTGGTAACTGTGGGGTATGACTTAGGGCTGAGGGTTCCTACTTCTCAGCATCTCATGAGATCATAAGACCAAATATCTAGAGCTAGGGGAAAGATCTCCATTCAAGATTTAAAGTGTTGCTTCTTTGTAAGGAACATACATCTCTCCTGTACTGCAGTAGCACTGAAGACTCATGATCACACTATTGAAAGTCTGAGCCCAGCTGTAGACATTCCCGGATCCTGCTGGCACCGAGTAATAGGACAAGGATGGATCTATTTCAATTTAAGTGTCTGCTAGCATCTGTGTTAAAACTGTACCTGGTCTTGCTTTTTATCACTTGCACTAAGACAAGAGGCAGGAAATGTCTGTTGTGTGGGTTTAAGAGACAGGAGATACAACTGTGTCCATGCAAGGTCACACGTGGAAGGGATCACTGAGAAGTAAAACAGAGCACAGAATGCAACATCACCCAAGCTTTGGTCAGACTTTCTAAGGAATGGGAGTGAGAGGGGCAGGCAGTTGCCTTGGATTAGCTACTATATCTATCTGCTTGTGTATGGAGTGACCTCGTAAGTTCACACTTGTGATTGTGATTTCTGACCTGTGGGAGTGGAGTGTCTGTTCCTGAAAGGAGAACCAGTTGTGTCCACTTTCTTCTTTGTGGTTCATTAGTCATCCTTGTGTGACTTTGGCCATAATTAGAAGACACTGGAGGTAATTTCCTGAAGGGTAAGATTGAACTCAACAGGCACATGACTGTGACTCTTACTTTTTTGGTGTGTTTGTGTTTGTGTGTATGTGTGTTGTTTTTATGAGACACAGTCTTTCAATTTAGACTTGACTGTCCTGGAACTTATTATGTACCTAGCCCGGCCTTAAACTCACAAAGATCTGCTGGGATTAGAGGCATGCCACCGTGGCCAGCCTTTAATCACTTTTTCAATGGAAAAAGTCCACATCAGAGAGAAGGAGAACCTGTGTGCTGTGTTTTTTACAGCAAGTTTGCTGTTTACCATGGTGACGGGGTACCTATGAGCACCAAAGCAAGACATTCCGGCCATGTCGGATGGAAGTGCTTGTTTCTGCCTGTGAGTTTCTTCATAGAACCTCAGGGCTTTACACAATGGTGCTGATCTGACAAGGCTGATAACGCAGTCTCATTTCCTCCAGTTAAGTTTTCACCCAGGCAAGAAGCAGCAAATGAGCAGGAGAAAGAGGTCTTGGTATTGGGACTGTTTCAAGGCGTCCAGCACCCACCTGTATGGCAGCTGGTCTTGAAACTGTTCTTCACTGACCTGCGTGTGGGAGTTCCCTAGTCCGTGTGGAGAGTGTGATTTGCCTTTGCCCTGGCAACAGATGCTCTTTCTGGCCACTCTTCTTCAGACCCACGCAGGCTTTTCCTCTTCCTTGCAGTAATTCTCATTCCTATGACTCAGTTTCCCATTCTCTCCTGGCAAGTTTGAACTGAATCTGAATATCACCTTGAGTCGCCTCATAAAACAATCTCTCCTCACTCAGTTTGTAAGGAAATAAGCTTCTTGCTTTATACTGCAAAAGTAATGAACACTCACTGAAATGCAGTCGATACGTAAATATATTTTAAAACATGTTCTTGCTACCTTGGAGTAACCGTGTTTGACTTTGCGCCTACAAATGTAAAATATTTATTTGCTCTCGTTCAGTCAAAAATTGGATTTTTCTGTCTCTCTCCCCCTCTGTTGATAAATGTGCACATTTTGTTTTCACTCTGCATTGTTATTGGATTTATGTGCCAGAATGTCGAGTTTTACTGCATTGGTTTTACACGCTGTATGATATTTAATGGTATGGATATATCATAACTTATTTGATCTCATTACTTAGAACTTTGGTCTATTCATTTCAAACAAGTAAGTGTGTTTGCGCCCCCTCTCTCTAGTAACTTCTGACCTGAGACTTGATACTTCCCTTTGCCAGGAGTCGGCTACTTTTGTTTCCAGTTCCCTGACATGGTTCCCATACTTAAAAAGCTCATTGCTTCTCCACCCTCCTTTCCTGTTAGCCTGCACCTTCTTTTCTGTTTCTGTTATTGCTTACATGGTTGGTTCTTTACATGAGAGGAATGCTGAATGATGAAGGCCCACACTAATGTATGGGCCCTTTCCATGCTAAAGAGGACATTAACCCACAAGTCAGAAGAAGCCAGGCAACATGGAAGCACCTTGTAAGGGCCACAGGATATAGCATCTCCTTCGTTAGTTCCATCAGGACTTTCCATTGGGGTACTGATGAGCTCTTATGGTGGTGGGGGATTGGTGCCTGCCCTGGGCCTCCGAGGATGGGTATGATCTAAAATAGACCTGGTGGTGTGTCTTCCAGGCAGAAGGGAGAACGAGAGACCTGAGAACCTTTATCATGACAACACCGTCAGTGAGCCTCATCCTGCTCAATGCTTCCTGTTCATGCAGCTCACATCCCTTTCCACATTAGCAAAGTCAGCCTTTTATTTCTGTCTCCTTTGACTTCTGTGCAGCTTCATTCAATTCAGATAGCGCTAGTTTTTCATTCTTTGGTCGCAGGTGGCACAGAGCTGTTGCCCATCCCTTGACTGTGATGTGGTTCACCGTGAAGACGCCTGTGCTTCCAGCAGACAGTAGACTCTGATGTGGCATTTGAGCTTTTCCTATTATGAACAGTACAATTACAAATTTTCATGTGTTTCTTGGGCAGATGTGGGATTTTCCTAACACTGAGACAGCATGCACTTGCAGCTGTTGTGGAACACCAAACTGCGCCTATTGTCTCTGTTTAGGGGGGCACTAATTTGTTTCCCAGGAAAATTATAAAGAATCTCTCTCTTTTTTTGTCCATAGTCTTGCTTGTTTATATTTATCAAATCTTCTTTACTGCTTCCTAACTGCCAAGGGGTAGCCTGACATTTTTCAGCTTGGCTCCTCTGATTCTCAATCATGTATCCTTTCTAAACTATGTATAGGACATGGGAACTGAGACCGGAGGATAGCAGTAGTGGTGATCTCACACGCGGAGCAGTCTGCTCCCACTGGTATTGTCTGCAGCAGCATTCGCAGGCAGGGCAGTCTACTGTAGGGGGCTTTGCAGCCTGAGTTACTCCGTGGATGGTCCTTAAGCTATAGATGTGGTAAACAGGCAGCCGTTCATCCTGCAGCCTTGTTTATGCCCTCCGCGGTTCAGGAGCTCCTTTGCAATCGGTGTGCCGTCTTATCCCCTCTTCCAGAGTCAGATCTTGGAGTTACTCTTTTCGTATTTTCATTAACCTCTGCACCATCATTTGGTTTTTAATATTGTGAAATATGGATGCAAAAATACTTAGGAATTACTTTCAAACCATAATGACCTTTAGTGCAATATGAATGCCGACCTTTCCACATTCCAGGATAATGAACTGAACGACACACAGTGCCTTATGTTCCCAGCGCGTACGGATGTCCCCACACCGCGTAATGGGCTAATAATTAGGCGCTTCTTTGTGGGCCACTTTGTTTTGACCTGCCTTTGAAGTCTCACTTGTAGGCCGTTAGAGGTCTGGCGGCTTTCTGTAGAATCTAACGTGAAATTCATTTCAAGTATGACTCATTGGCCAAAATAAACCATCCAGGTTTCTTTTCCTTCATCTGGCAAGAAGGAGACCTTCACAATGAGCTAACCCAGCAGCTGGGTATATAGATATTGAATCCTTTCTGTGACTACCAGGTCAGTTCAGAACACTTACATGTGTGCTACTATGTCCTAGGTCCTAGGGAGCACAGAGGTCCTCTCAGCATCCTTGAGATGCTTGAGGGCAAGGTCATTGGGATATGTTGCTGTCATTGACCAAGTCAGTATGTTTTATGTCATTCTCATTCATTCTTTCAATTATATGCTTCCTTTCTTGATTTTTTTTCTTTGAAGATGCTGAGTATTTTACTATGTTCTTGTGGAATATTTTAATCTATTTATTGTTTATAACATACATTTAAAATGGTAAATGATGTTTTAATATACATATATTATGCGGCTAAATTATGGTGAGTATGACCACTTTTTAAATAAATCTTCTGGGACAGGTTGTAAAGTACTCCATCGATACACCGAGTAAGCCGATTCACATAGTTTCAAGTGATACGAAACAGAGGTGTGAGCCGCATTCGGCAGGAGTAGCAGGCAGGTTTAGGTCACTTGGCTTGGGCTTTACATTGCAGAAAAGCTGAGTCATGTGAAGAAAGCACCTCGGAAAGCTCGGAGAAGACTTGTGTCCTAAGAATCAGCCAGTGATGCTGCCAGACCAATGGATGTAGAGGCAGGAGGAGCACGCGTCTGTGTGCGCAGGCGTACTGCGAGCTAAGAAGGAAGGAGAGAGCTGGAGGAGATGCAGGAATCGTTGGCCTGGGCACAGAGAAGGGCTTTTGCTGGGGTCAGCGATTTCCACTTTAGGGAGGTTCCCTGGGGAGCTACTGAAGGACTTTAAGCAGCTATAATCACTTTATTCAATTTCTTTCTAGTTTTTCTCTGGTCGTAGCATCCAAAACAAAAACATAAAAACATTTTGGGGGCAGGAGTGCAAAGCACAATGATCAATTAAAAGGCTTCTGAAAAACTTCTGCAAAACTAAGAGAGGGTAAAGTGAGAGAGCTTGGTCAAAGGAAGATTGTGGCCACCGAGGTGAGCAAAGGGAGCAGGCTGGTGCCTATTTGGACTAATATTGACCATGGTTCCTCATGGATTAGCATATTAGAACAATAAAAATATGACTCCATCTCGATGAGAGAGTCAGGCAGAAAACTGGGCTGAGGAGTGGTAATATTACTGTCCGGCTTGGGCGAGTTTGCAGACATTTCTCTGCCTTACGGCAGTACAAATGAAGAAGTGGATAGGCGGGATTTCAGATACAGGTCGCCAAATGACTGAAGGTAAAGGAACACTGAGGTAGCCTTTGCAGAATCCTGCAAGGGCTGGAGTTCTGGCATGCCATGCATGCGAGGTTGAAGTTTGGTCAATGAGGTCTCTGGCACCCAGTGAATGATCCCGTGGCTACTTAACCAGGTTCCACCCCAGTGAAACCCATATTGACTGGAAATGAGGGCCACACTTTCAGGCCAGCAGCAGGGCACATAGTAAACCTTTTGGTTCTTCCGTTTAGCTGAGGGACATCAATGATTTGTATCTCCATGTTTGAAAAATGAAGGGTGACAGTGTATATAAGATTATTTATAGGAAATACGTATATAAATTCCACCTACAACCCATTTTGCAATTTCATATACATTATTATTCATTAGCTTCTAGAATCTCTGATTTTAATTAACATCTCATTAATCTTCATTTTATGGGGCACCTTTTATTCTTTCTGTGCATACTTGCCAAAAACTTATTAATGCTATTGAAGTCTGATTTAGTTTTGACACACAGGATTGTAACAGGTTCAAATAAACAATGCATCAACTTTCTATGGCTGGTGTCAGGTAGACACAGTGTCCTTCCTAGGTAAAAATCTGAAAACAACAAGAAAGGAGGCTTTTCATTAAATATTTTGTTTTTTTCTAAGTGCATTAGCAGTCTGTTTTCATCTGATAATATTTCATGATATTTCTCTTCCAACCTAGAATAATTGCTTTAATAAAGTTACTTTGCCCTGAATGGCAATATCTCTTCCTTCCCGTGGTTGCATGTGGTTCTGGTGAATGATGAGAGCTGGAATAATTTCTCTGGACCCCAAGGGCTTGTGGACATGGCCATAGCTCCGTCTGCCCTCACTGTTCCCGAACCCCAAAACTCTGCTTTTTAGCTCATCTGCCTGTAATAATCCCTTCATCCCTTTGACCATTAACTGGAAAATTATGACATTTAGAAAGGACATTTCTCAAAACCATGGGAATTCATGTATTTGCAGCAGATGTTGAGAGTATTTTAATAGGGGATAA
Source organism: Alexandromys fortis (assembly GCF_014885135.2). NCBI lineage: Eukaryota > Metazoa > Chordata > Mammalia > Rodentia > Cricetidae > Alexandromys > Alexandromys fortis. The sequence continues at coordinate 4,261,200 of NW_026067929.1, read as the reverse complement.
AGCATCTGTGACGGCGAATGGCAGAGCCATGGATGAAAGGGAAGCATGCGTGGCATCTTAATAAGCACATGCGCTCTAGCAATGGTCCTGTGATGTCTCCGCTGCCTCAGACACTGATCATCTCCTCAGTACCACCCAGAAACTGAGGCTTCACAGCCATGCTCTAGAATGGGGCACAGCACAGTCATTGTGGCTTAGGATGATGAAAACTATTGCAGAAATAAGTGGCTAATGTACTTAAGTGGATGAAGGAATAAAAGCAGGAAATAAAACATCAGAACTGGCCACATAAGATATGATGCTTAAGGATTGAAGCTAGCGGAAGTAAGCCCAACAAAAACAGAGAAATTCCAGAGGTAAGAGAGAGGCATGGGTGAGGTTTTGGAGAGAGAAAGAATGGCGATGGTGATTGATTTCCTGGAGGGTGAGTTCGAATATATATGTTCTTGTCTGTCATAGGTAGCAGGCATGAGGAGATAGCTCGTAAAGACATGTCAGGGGACCCCTAGTAGATCAGGTCCTGCTGTCATACTTATCTGAAGATGCCCCCTTTATTTATAGGTCAGTATTATATGGACTGGGGGTTATATTTATGTCCCTGATATTAAGCATAAGTAAAGCCACCAAAACTTGGGAGTGCTGGGTATGCACCTTCATTCAAGGGAGGCCTGAGAGGCTGAAGAGGGAAATTCCAAGATTATGATGCTGTGGTTCCCAGTAAAGATTTTAGGAAATACCCTTCCTCAAAGGGCATGTCTCCAGGTTCATGGAGATGCCCAGTTGCATAAGGTTACTGGATGGAAGGTCAGACAGTAGCCAGTGGTGGTGACCCTAAAGATCCCACAACGGCCTTCTCTACCAGACATGGCAGTCTGTGCATGCATGTTCTCATAAAGAATATAATAGTGATTGTCACAAGAAGGTACTGTCTTCAATGCTGTCTTCACTTGAGAAAGCATGGCCTGTGATCTATAATATTGCACCAGTGAGAGCCACAACTTGCCTACTGTAGTGTACCCTGTGAGTCTCCCTCCTTAGGAGATGTCTCCATGTAAGTCTGGTAGTAATTGTTCATGATTTAACTGTATTTTGTTTTTCACAGAGAGAGCTCTTGTTGGTTTAGCGAACAGAAGTGGAATGAATGAACTTTCACTTGGCTTTAAAACCTGCTGACAGATAAAATTAATATTGTCTTTGTGCAAATAATAATTTTATCTAATGGACTTCATTTATTTTTATCGTTCCTCGGGGCAAGCTAGAGCTAAACAGGGGGAAGAAGGCAAAAGCATAATAACCATTCCATTTGAAGAGAAGTATAAAATAAGGTCACTGGAGCTGAACTATTATTGAAATGTATAAAATAGTTTAATGTTTGCTTTTCCCCATTTTATGCCATGAGGTCATTTTATATAGCCGTAAAATCCCTTCTCATCTGGGTTCAGACATGGTGGAACTCTGAATAACAGGTGCCCCTGACTCAGCTGGGAGGTGCAGCCTGTTGTCCTTCTCCATGTAGGTCAGATAAGTGTTTTTGTTATCATATTCTTCAAATCAGTTCACAAACCTATCTATCATCAATTCCTTTTGGCTGGACCTTGACAGTAGGGTATATAGGTTGAAACAATCCAAAAGTGTTCATTTTTAAAAATGCAAATAAAAGTTGAAGATTTAATGGATGACGGCAATCTCGATGCTCCCTTTAGCTTCGATAAAGAATAAGAAGCTTTCATTGTAATCGTGACCGGTCACGGTTTTGGAAAAGCGTTAGGATGTCTATTGGCTTGAACAGTGTGTTAACTTAGTGGTATGGTTTTGCCAACTCTTCATTTAATTCCATGTTCTGCCAAGTACCCAGAATATCTAGCGGTGCAGCAGAGAGAGAGCAGGGCCTCACTGGACTCAGTCGACATCTTCCTTCCTGTGCTGAGGATGAAGGGTTTTGGGATTCCTGGGTTATTTCTTCCTGATGCCCCAAAGTTTCATTCTAGTCTTGACAAGAAAACCACATTTCTGTCTTTTGTTTCCATTCTGAGGAATCTCTCCTTGGCAGATTGTGTCTTGAACTTTTGTTTTCTATTTACCAAAATAAGCACAAATAATCTATTCTAAAAGGATAAATAGGAAACATAAGAATTACATTTTCACCTGTTTGACAATTTTAAACCCTGGATGGCACTGCTGAGACTCTGTCCTTTCCACCCTTGCCTAGCCCTGGACTGCAGCTCTGAGGGACCTCTTTTCATATGGCCACCTTGATTAACAACACCCTGAGAGCACCTCACCTCCCCGGGCCTGCGGTTCACCTCTGAGCATTTACTTTGCAGACATGACCTAGGTGACTCAGTTTATCTAATCTCCTGGCTATACATGGGTAGCTGTATAGGCTCAAACAGAGAGGCCAACTTAATCAACACAGAGCTGTCGGTTTCTGGGCCCATTCTGATCTGACTTGCCACTCACATTCGATCTTACATATATTATGGGATGTGGTTGAGGTCTCGCTTTATCAGATACAAAGGGAAGGATTAGGCATGCGTTTTTGAAATCTTTGACTTCCCAACTTCTGGGAGTGACTGACTCATTTATTGTCTCCTGTGGATCCAAAGACTAAGCCATCTCGCAGTACAACTCTATTAGTGGCAAGAGATGGCTCAATCACAGCTACTCACCGAAGATTAGCTCTGTCTGACTTGTTCATGCAGCCCGTTCAGCCTGCAGGAGCACATGAATTTGGCACCCAGACCATGAGTTCACCGCCATGGCTTCTGATGAGAAGAAATAGAAACCTTGACACATAACTGTTACGAGACTGTCCAGATAAATCTCTGTAGAGAAAGTGGTTGTGTGCCAGGCACTGGAGTGGTTATGGAGGGATCCAGACAGGAACTTCCAGCCTGGCAGGAGTGGGCAGGAGCCTTGTGTGGAGATAGAAAATTGTCTACTCCCTGACCCGTGGACACCTGAGCTGATACGAGCACCATGGCGTCAGCAACATTCACAGCAGGCTGAAACTTTTCCTGTGAGTTACTCTAGAGAGCCTCAAGGCTAGAAGGCTTCCAGGATACACCGTGAAATGCAGTTTGCAGGGACTTGGCCGTTGGTAAAAGGTGCAGAAGTTTTTGAAGTGTTCAAAGAAGTAGGAGAGGAACTTGGAGAGTTTGAGATAGGACAGGCTTGTGCCCTAACAGCAGCTGCAAACGGCATCTCTGGCTGTGACCTGGGTACAGAGAACATGGACTAGGAGGCCTATTTGTATGGTACATGACAGACAGTTCACCCAACCCCCTTGAACAGTGCCAAGGAATGGGGTGACTGTTTGAAATACATGCCCTTCAGCAGGGCTCTCTGTCCCCTTCTTTAAATCTGCCTCTTTGTGATTCTGAGGTGACAAGATCTATAGCTTGCAGTTTCATGGCACAGGTGTAGGCATAATCTCACTCATCAGTTTCAAATATCTGGAGACAGGACTGCTGTGTTTCAGGCAAGCTTGGGGCATGGCTTTGAGTCCTTGCTGAGGCTGCCTTTCTGGGTTAGCTCACTGTCTTGACTGGTTTGTACTCTCACCAGGGAAATCATAGATGCCACTGGGTCAGGCCCATGTCAAGGAGGGTTTTATGTCTCTGAATCATGCCAGAAGATCTGGCCATATCTAATTTTACAGTACAACTTAGAAGCTACTCAGGCTTCCCTGAAAGGGTGAACATTAAGCTTGCGTTGGATCTGTTTTTATTAATAACTGGTTAGATACTGTTCCCTAAGAAAAACTCCCCATGTAAGCTTTCATTCTTTTGATTTCCTTTTGATCTGACAGTATTTTTATTTTCTAAAAGGAACAGTTATTTTCTGTCCCCCACGTCTATTCAGCTGCAGCGTGGGTGAAATCAGGAAATGTTATGTATTGCATAAACGCTTCTATACAGAGCTGTGCTTATTGAGATCCAGATTACAGAGCTATCCTCCCACACCAAGAAACCAAAGGAAAGCTCCAGGGATTTTGAAGTAAATTCTTCAAAATGTATGGATGTCACAGTCCAGATTTGTCTTCTGAAATGCATCGTCCAAACAACAAAGCCATTTTTTATTAACTTACTTGATATATATTTAATTTTCTTGGATGGGTCAGGCTGTATAAGGAAAAAAAAACCTTTTTGTGACAGTGATTCTTAAAAAGCCTTTAAAAACAAAGTTCTCAAAGTGTAGCAAATAATTATAATTAACATGGCTTTCAATTTTACTGACAAAGTATTGAAATGATGCAATACAAGCTCCGTTGGGAGATGCATGCAAGTGTACTTTGTGTAGTGACAATAGCTAGAACTCTAAAGAGAAGGAGGGTCTGACAAACCTAAATAAGGGTTTATCAGCAAGGGGCAATTTGACAGCGCTTGGCAAAGATGGGTAGAAGCGTGGGATGTTGGCTAATGTACCTAGCAGCCCTGGACCAAGAACCACTTTGCTGTGATGTCGCTAGAGCTAACACCAAGCACCCTGCAACAGACAGCACTCCAATCACTGAGGCGAGAGAGCCTGTGGCTCCTTAGGAGATGGGATTTTAGCCATTCGAAAGGAAGCTACCCAAAGCTGAGGCGACCCGCAATGATACCCTTGAGGAGTTGGCTCTCTATGGTGGCTGCTCAGAAAAGTACAAGATTCGACATGACCACTGTGGATGTCTTTGTCCCCTTCCTGCTTCATTATGTGTAGCAGTTTATTGTAGGAAGAAGAAGGTGATGCTACATTCTGAAAAGTAAGTCCCCAAGAAGTCCCTGTTATTGAAAGTGCTTCTCAAGGTTTGCCATGGTGAGCACGCATTCTCATGTTCCCTTTGCCGTGTCCTCATCTCCATGGCATTTCCCTTACTCCCCAAGTTTCTCAGAGTACGCTTGAGTCACCACTTTCCTCCCTCTATCCTTTTATTTAGCAAAGATTTTAAGGCTCAGGTTAGCACAATATGATTTAGCGCATACAAAGCATGCCGGTAGATATGGTGGATAGTCATAGCCTGCTTCTTTCAGTTGATGTTGCTTGGATCTTGACGATTCCCAAGGCTCATGTATAAAGGCTTGGCCCTTGGCTCATGACAGTAGTGCGGTGGGGTAGAGCCTTCAGAAGCTGGATCTAATAGAAAGAAGTTCAGTGCTGGTGTGTGAGAGCGCAAGGGAATTTAGTCACTGGCCTCTTGAGAGGCTCGTCTTGGCTGCCAGGGAGTCAGAAGTCCTCGCTGTTAGCAGCTCATACCGTAATGTGTCCTGCTGTCCCAAACTGAAAGCAGTAGATCTCAGTGACCGGACTTGAAACCTCTGAAAACACGAGCCAAAATACACTTTCCTCTAATGTGGATTATCTCAGACATTTTATCCCAATACCAGGCAGCTGACTAACCTAACAGTTGATGGTATTCTCTTTTGGCTTAGACCTGGCAAACTGACCAGCTGTAGTCTTAGCATCTCATGAGTTGAGCTCCATCTTGGAGGTAAAAAATAGGGTAATCCTATGGGGAGTGTGCTCTGTGGGCGGTTGCTGCGTTGGATGGCAGGCATGGACATAAATGCTGGCATTGGACCTACCATAGCATTAGAAAAGAATGAGGGTTGTTGACACTTGCTTCTCCCTTTGTTTGATCTTATCAACTGCTAGGTTGGGCTTGATTTTAGACTGAGCTGGGAAAAATGCTTACAGCCCTTCCAGAGTAGCCCACAGGGATCTCCAAACATCCTTTTCTTAACAGAACCGAGCTATATCGAATTCATGTCTAATTTTTATTTAAAATGGATTTTTCCATGTATTATATTCTAATTATGGCTCTTCCCCGCTCTACACCCAGTTCATCCCCACATCACCTCTCTTCCTGATCACCGCCCCCTTTCTGTCTCTGGTTTAAAAACAAGCAGGATCCTAAGGAATTATAATAAAATATAATAAGATATAAAAAACAAAAACAAATCAATCAGAACAAAACAAACAGAAGAAAATATCCCAGGTAAAGGCAGGAGAAGTAGATAAATATAGATGCTAAGACCTACTCCTTTGCTCACGCAGCAATCCTAAAATAAACACAAAGCCAGAGCTGTGTAGGGTAAACAATAAAAAATAAAATAAAAGTGAAAATTTAAAAAGAAAGAAAGAAAAGCCTGACATCACACTGTGAAATAAAGAACTTTCAAAGATGCCATTGAAATCGTTTTCTATTGTTCATCTTCTGTTGGGCATGCTGTCTACCCTTAAGAATAGTTTTTTTTTTTTCTGTTGAGACTCCCTTGGAGAAAATGAAGTTTTCTAGTGCAAGTGTTTCTCACCTGGAGATAGCTCCTGGGTTAGTCTGGGGGCTAGCAATTGTCTGGTTCTTGTTTTAGCCCCAGGACTCCGTCCGGTGCAGACCCATGCAGGCCCTGTGCATACTGCCTCAGTTTCTGTGAGTTTACATGTGCATCGATCCTTTTAGTTTAGAGGGTCTTGCTTTAGTGTACTTCATGCCCTCTGGATCTTACACTGTCTCTGCCTCCTCTTTGTCAGAGTTCCCTGAACTCAAAGAGGAGGGATTTGTTGGAGATATCCCATTTAGGCCTGAGTGTTCCAAGGTGTACTATGCTCTGCAGATTATCTGGTCACAAGCTTTTGTGTTTGTCCTCTGCTAATGCAGGGAGGCATCTCTGATGATGGCTGAGCAAGGCTCTGATCTATGAGTACAGTAGGAGTCATTTCACTCCTATGTTCTTTTGGACAGCAGTATTATTTGGCTTTACCACAGGTCCCTGGGCTTCCTAGTCTCAGGTTCTTGATCACCTAAGCAGAGCTGGGTTTGGCTCCATCTCCTGGAACGGACCTTAAATCAAATCAAATATTGGTTGATAACTCCCAAAGGCTTTGTGCTACCTCTGCACTAGCGGGTTTTGCCAGCAGGAGACCATTGTAGTTAGAAGGGTTTAGCAGGGTTGATATTCATATTTCTCCTTTGGCAGCGAGTAGAGTTTATCTTGGTACCAAGGGTACTGGTCAGTAGGGGTGAAGGCTCTAAGCAGGTATCAGCTCAACTTCTTCAAGTTCAGTGAGCTGTGTAGGTGTTATTTTCAGAAATATTACTTTGTTCTCAGTTTACAGAGAACAACTTAGATATTTTGCAACACCCTGGACTGTTTGGGGGTCCCCATGGGACCCCGTGGGGAACATGTTGATTAGATGTAACCCAGTCTCAGTGCCAAAGCTTCATTTGGTGATGAGAATGGTAGAACTGGGGCCATGTCACCCTGTTATTTGGCAATTTCATTTAGGTCACCTTCATATATTTATATAATTTAGGAAGCTTCATTTGGTTTCCATGTGCCCTCTCTAATCTCCCTTAATTTTAGCTGTCTCCCCCATATTCTTTCTCTTGTGCCCCTCTTCTACTTACCTCCCCATTTGATCTTCTTCTTCAAGTCCAGACCTCTTATCTATCCGTCAATGTCTGTTCTATTTCTTCTTCCTAGGGAGTGTGTCATTCCCTCAGTTCCTTACTCTATATCTAGACCTTCATAGTTCTACAGATTGTAACTTTGTTATCATTGACTTAACAGCTAATGTACATGTATATAAAATACATACTGTATTTGTCTTTCTGGGTCTGGGTTACCTCACTGAGGATGGCTTTTTTTAGTTTCATCCATTTACCTGTGAATTTTATGATGCTATTTTCTGAAGGTGAAGTGATATTCCATGGTGTGAACGGACCATGTTTCCTTTATTCATTTGTCCACTTGTAAATTGTTTCAATATTCTTGCTGTTATGAATATAGCAACAACAAACGTGGTTGAGCAAGTGTCTCTGAAGTAGGATGACACAACCTTTGGGTATATGCCCAAGTGTGGCATAAGTGGATCTTAAGGGAGCCTGATTCTTATCTTTCTGAGGAACTGCCACACTGATTTCAACAGGAGTTGTATAGGTTTGCACTCCCTCCGGCAATGGATGAGTGTTTTGCTTATTCCATACTTTGCCTTCATGGGCTGTCACTTGCTGTATTGATCTTGGCTGTTTGCACCCTTACAAGATGAACTCTAAGTAGTTTGCATTTCACTGATGGCTTAGAATGAACATTTCTTTAAATACTTCTCAGACATCTGAGTTTCCTCTTTTGAGGATTCACTGTTTAAATATGTGCCCAATTTTATTATTGGCTTGTTTTTTTTTGATGTTTAGTTTTTTGAGTTCTTTGTATATTTTTAATATCATGACTCTATTGATGTGTAGCTGGTAGAAATCTTCTCCCATTTTGTCCAAACAATGGTGTCATTTCCTGTGCAGAAGCTTCTCAATTTTATGATGTCTTTTCTTTGTTTTAGTTTAGTTTAGTTTAGTTTAGTTTGTCTTAATAGGGTTTCTCTGCACAGACCCTGCTATCCTGGAACTCCTGAGATTTTTTTTGTTTCCAAAATAAGCAAAAATTTGTTCTTTCAAGTGTTGTATAGGATTATGTTGGAATTATATTGGGGATTTTATTGAATCTGTAGATCGGTTGTGGTAGAATGACAATTTTACCAAACTGTGTTCATCCCTCCAATCCATGAGCATGGGAGACCTTCCATATTCTGACATGTTCTTCAAGTTTTTCTTCAATGTCTTAGTGTTTTTCAAATCGTTCACTTGCTTGTTTAGAGTTACCATAAGACATTTTATATTTTTGAGGCAACTGTGAAATGTGTGTCATTCCTTTCCTCAGTCCATTTGTCATTTGTATGTTAGAAGGCTACTGATTTATGTGAGGCAGATTTGTATCCTGATACTTTGCTGAAAGTCTTTATCAGTGGTAGGGGGTTCCTGGTGGGATTCTTAGGATCACTTATGTCCACTATCATATCATTTACAATTAAATATACTTTGTCTCCTCCTGTTGTCTTTTTAGTCTTCAAGTACTATATTGAATAGGTTTGTAGAACTTGGACAACCTTGTCTTGTTCCTGATTTTCATAGAATTGCTTTGACTTTCTCTCCATTTAAGTTGATATTGGCTATGGGTTTGTTGTAAACTTGCTTGATAGGCATCTCCTTCAGTTTAGGGAAACTTTCTTCTATGATTTTGTTGACAGTATCTTGTTTGCCTTTTGCCTGGGTTTCCACTCCTTCCTCTATTCTTACTATTCATAGATTTGATCTTTTCATAGTATCTCAGACTTCCTGTATGTTTTTTTCCTGGAGTTTTCTCTAAGTAGTGTACCCGTTTCTTCTACCTTGTCTTCAATTCCTGAAATTCTGTCTTCCATCTCTTGTAGTTCATTGGTGAAGTTTGCCTCTGAGGTTCCTGTTCAAGTTCCTAGACTTTTCATTTCCAGATTTCTCTTAATTTGGATATTCTTTTATGACTCTATTTTTACTTGCAGGTTTTGAACTATTTCATTTATTTCCTTCTACATTTGATTGTGTTTTCAAAGGCTTCTTTAATAGATTTATTTGTTTCCTGTTTAAAGCCCTCTATCATCGTCATAAAGGATATTTTAAGGTTCTTGTCTTGTGCTTCAACTATGGTGTCTTTCTAAGAGCTATTGTGGTAGGATTGCTGTGCTGAGGTGGGGACATTTTGTCCTGGCTATTACTGATTATGTTTACACACTGGTGTCTAGGCTTCTGGGTTTGGGATGGTTGCATTTCTAGGTGCTGATATCTACCGTTTTCTTTGTTGGGTGGGTATTTTGCTCCTTCGTTTCTGTTGGCCCCTGTGCTTCTTAGGAAGATATGGTGGTTGTGTGTTACTTGGTAGGGGATGCTTCTGAGATTCTGCTAGGTGCGTCCCCTGAGGGTTCTGGGTGCAGTGTTTCTCTGCACACTGGGTGCTGATACATAAGAATGGGAACACTCTAGAAGAGGATTCACAGAAGGGAGAAAAGCAGGGTGTTCCACCAGGATCTGCTTAGTCTCTTGGATACAGGGGCAGAGAGAGAGAGGCGAATCCCCATCAGGTAGTCTGTTACAGAGCTGGTGATGGCACTAAGAGTTGGATTTGGAAGCACTGAGAAAGATTCGAGATCTGAAACCCACCTACCTGATTCATGAAACTACTTACTTCTCTGGCAGTGTTGCCTGCAGGTTCCCATAGAAAGCCTGCTGGCATCTGAGATAAAGGAATGAGTAGAGAGAAAGGTTGAAGAAGATCTATGTGGTCCCCTAGAAATGGGGACAAACAGGGAGGGGATGGCAAAGCAGGTGTTCTGCTACAGAGACTGGGGGTGAGTCTGGGGGGTCAGTTGTGAACAAAGGAAGAGAGGGATAAAGATTGGTAGTTATCCTGCTTGCTTTCTAGGCCTGTGTAGGCAGAGGACTCCTAGGGTTTGAACCCTGGGACCTCCTGCTGAAGAGGGAGGTTGGACTAAGGGGATGAATGGAGGAAGGTGGGGTGAAGAAGAAGATCTGCCCCACATGGTAGAGAAGGGGTCAGGAAGGGAGCAGGCCCAGCAGGATTAGCTTTCCAGAGTGAAGATCTTTAGAGAGTCTCTACCTCCTTCTCTGGCCTGTGTGGCTAGCAGATTCCCAGAGAACGCATGCTCAGGCTCAGTCACGTCAGTTTTAAGATCCACCAGCTGATGACATTTTATGGCTTCAGCCTCATGCCAGGAGGAAAGGTGAAGATAGGCTGTTTCCCAGTGGGGTTTTAGTCTGCTCTCTAATGGGAAAAACACGCCCTTAATATCTGAACTCAGGAAAACTTAGCAGCTATGGACCCGTATCTCTTTCAATATCCTGTGTCTGGGGGATCACCAGCCATGATAGGGCTGAGCTTCTGGCTCCCTGTTTGCCTACCCATTTCATCTCCACACCCCTACACATCTCTTTACCTCTTTCTCCCCAGAAACTCTTTCCTCACTGCCCTGGTTTGTATCCCCTTCATTTGCATCTCCCCTCTACCTGAGGATTGTCTCCAATGAGAAAACCTAGAATCTTTTACATTGCTGAGGACCTAACCTTTGTCTGCTGAGGGATTCTTGGTCTCAGGAGTCTCATTGCTATGTGTGCTCATCCCTGTGCCCTGTGGGCATGTACGGATGTTCTAAGGCTTGCCTCCCCATGCTGTGTTGCTGGCCCTCTCTACATATTCACATATGCATGGAGTGAAGGGTGTGTAGTTGGTATTCAGTAAACGATGAGTGAATGAGACTCGGATATAGTTACTTTTACCAATGCCGGTCAGTTCCTTTAAATTTCCCACCGCTTAAGGTTCTCACCATCCCTGCCTTAGCCCTCAGAAATACCTCTTCATCTACTAAAAATCTAGGATCTTTTCCAAGGATATCTACCCACTCAATGCATTCTTCTATTTCTAAATCTTTTAATATTAATATGTAAGAATATATGTATTTAATATATAAATATAAATATCCACTGCTTCTTAAAGATGAAACCTTTTCTCCCTTTAATAACCAGTTTCTTCATTCTAATATCTTACCATTGCAAGTTTTTCCGGGTCTTCTCTCATATGGTGTCTTCTCTGCCTTTTTTCCACTGATTTATCCTTTCTGACACTGTTTCACTATGCAGTCCCACACTGGTGCTGACCTCATAATCGTCCAGCCAAGACTGCTAAGTGCTAGGGTGGCGGGCAGGGCCACCTTCACCTTTCCCTCTTCAATCTCTGATCTCTTCTCCACTCAGCCTTCTCAGAAAATGGACTGTTTTTAATAATCTGTGATGTGCTCTTTTTCCCCCTTCACTATAAAATAATCTCAGACATTGGGTGATTTCTCCAAGAAAAGAAATTATTTTTTCTCGGTGCCTGAGGCTGGAAGTCAGGAATCAAGGGGCAGTGACGGATGAGGGTCCGTCCCTCTGCTGCATCCTCCACACTGCTGTGCAGAGCAGAACAAGGTGGTGTGCATGGGAGGATGAGGCAGAAGCCGAGGATGCTGAAGTGGCCTGTCTAGCATCCCACTCTCCGTGTCATCAATTCCCCTCATGCAAACAGCCTTAATCACTCTTAAATGCCCCCACTCAGCAGGCCACTGCACGGAACAGTACATTTCAGCATGTGCTTGTGTGCCAAATTGCTTTCTCAGGCCTCAAAATTCCGAGTCTTTCAGTGCTAATCTTGTTTGGTTGCATTTTCTTTGGCCACCTCATGTAAGAGGGAGCTATGCTTTACTTCTCTTGGCCCGCTACTGTCTTTGTTACTTGATACACGGCTTCTGTTTCCTTTTCTTTGGAGACCCCCACTTGCTGCTGCTGACTATCTTTGGGCAGAATCCAGTGTTCTTTCCCATCTAACATGGCCTCCTCCTTGCCTATCATGTTTCCTCTAAATGATGATCAGCCCATTTATCATTTCAGCCTTTCCAGGCTTTCTATGCTTCTTCTGATTAATTTCCACATCACCTGAGCTGGAGCTTATGGGATTTTTCAAACTATTCATTCAGGATGTACAATATTAAGTATCATAGTTTCTTATACAGCAGGCCTTCGGTGGATACCATTTAAATGAATAACAGTCCCATCCTGATAGTCATTTATATCACTTTGAGTCACTTTGTCCTGGCTTCCAAAATCCAATAGGTTAGAACAATAGCCATTTGTAATATATTTCAATATAACATATTGGTGTTCGGGGATTTGGGAAGGGCTCAGCTGGGCATTTATTCTGACTTTATGACACACGGTGAGGACCCTCAGTGTGATTCTGGGTTTGTCTCGGCAATGGTGGTCAGAAGGCTGGGCTTTATGTGTTCTAGCCCCCATACTACCTAACTGCTCTCTCTCCTGAGTCAGGCCTAGGGAGCTGGACTTCTGTTCTGCTTCCTCCATTCTTTGAGCAATACATTCTGGATGGCAGGAGGTGGCCATCCTGCTGTAGGGCCTGGTTTGGCCATTGGAAGCTGTGACTCCTGTTGTGTGGTTTGCTGCATGGTGCCACTACAGAGCAGCCCAGACTCACAGGGCAGAGGGCCCCATCATGATGGGGCGGGGCTGCAAGTTCAACTCTGTGACCATTCTGACCAGCCATACTTACTCTTAGCCATCCTTTGCCTCTGTTTCTTCCTCATGATGTCCAAAGCCAATTCCTTTCATTGCTCTGAACAATTGCAGTAACTTTAAATAAACTTATTCAACGTTTTGTTGTTCTCGCCACAATTACCTTGCCAGACTGTTTTATTTTTCTGTTTCTTATATATTTCTTCCAGGTTGAATAAGCTACAGTGGTGTGCGGCCTAACAGTTAATACCTTACACCTTACCACAATTTTCTTTCCATATTATATAACCTATATCCAAGCTCTTCCTCCGCTCTCTGTATTACCTGGTGTCTGTACCAAGTACAGAAGAGAATTCTAGGACTGATGTTTACTGCCGTGTCTTGCCTGCTTACTCACTCCTCGGATGCTTTCTCGTCCTCTTCCCTTGGTGTGGAACGACTTTCCCGAAATCCCTGTCATTTGAAATCCTCTTTATCCTTCAATATTAAATTCCATTCTGAATCCTCGGTGAGCCTAGCCTTGATCCCTCTAAATGGCAGGGGCGCCCTGCCTTCACTCCCAAGGCACTCTCGCTTCCTCTAAACTTAAGAGCTTGGGTTGTAGTTATTTGCACAGGTTTGCCTTACTTTTGTGTTTTGTTCACAGTCTTGAAGGTGGCTCAGTTTCTAGCCTCATCCTTTTACTGCACCTGGGATTGCTCAGTTTTTGTTCTATTGGATTCCTACCTGGTCACAAGTTTTGCAGATAAATCTTCCATAAATTTATACTGCCATTAGGATGATTGACATTAAGAGCCATATCAATAATCAGACTGTTGGTAAAAGGCAAAGACTGTGGCCTTATTAAATAGCATCTATGAATGATAAAGAGTGATGGAGTTACTGCGTGTCAACTCTGTTTGCACAAACAGGCCAAGACAGACTTATAAGGAAAGCCCCAACAATGATCACAGCGATTAATCACCACTCCTTAAGAGGGGTGTGACCTAAGAGAGCTTAAATGCTAATTTTCTCAGATTTAGTTCATTTATTCACACACACCCATACACATACTTCCACACCCATACACACACAGTCTATAATATGCACATATACACGCCCATACACACACACCACATATATTTCCACACCCATATACATAACAATCTATCCTATACACACACACACAGACATGAACACATTCATACACTCACTCCACACACACACACACACATTGCACACCAATACCCACAAATCCATAGTCATAAACACACACATTCATATACCCATATATGCACACAATCCACAGCCATACACACATATCCATTAGAATACACTCACACATCCACATCCATAGCAACACAATTTACCCTATACATACACATGTGCACTCATACAGAACACATCATTACTAAATACATATACACATACATACTCCTTATACATTACATACCCATACACACACACACCATTAAACACACACACTAATACACATACACATCTACAATCATACACACAATCTATACTATACACACACCCATATATAACACATAAATACACATATATCAATACTGTACACATATACCCACTCACCACACACCCCATACACACACCAATAAACAATATACACATCCACAAATATACATATATCAGTGCCCATACACACACCCATACACAAATACACACAATGTGTACTACAGATATGCTCACACACATGTACAACAAATAGATACATCTATACTGTACACATACACACACCCATTTACCCCACACCTTAATACACACACAGCCTTGCATGCAGTCTCTCTCTCTCTCACACACACAAACTCTGAAGCATAATTTGCTATCAAACATAAGCTCTTTGTATTTTTTAGCATTTCTTGTCTTCGCATATTACAAATTCAAGTTAGTGGTAAGACTTTCACAAAAATGCTATCCACGAGGAAACGAAACATGAGCTCATGTTCACTGGACTGTTCTCTTGTGTGTTGTAGGTACTTTTCACACATGAGGAGAAGGTGAGCTTCGTAGAAGACACGTTCCCAGAGTCAGAGACCCCTTGCCCACCATGAAGGGAGCCTGCATCCTTGCATGGCTGTTCTCAAGCCTGGGAGTGTGGAGACTCGCCCGCCCTGAGACCCAGGATCCCACCCAGTGCCAGAGAGCCGAGCATCCTGTCATCTCCTACAAAGGTAAGGAATAAGGGTATAAGGAATAAAGGGAAAGAAATAAGACCATAACATACACCCAAATCCCATGTTTATTGCAAGATAATAGAAGATGGATGTTCCTTTTTGTGCTGTGACTGCACCTGGTAATTGTTTAGAATGAGATTATTCCCCTTGAGATCCTCATGTAGGATCCCAGATGGGATTGTATGGATAGAAACTGTGTTATTGTCCCATCTTCATTTAGCACGTGCTGTAGGGCTCCCAGACATCCAATCAAAGACTGAAACCATGGCATCAGCACTGCAGTAAACAGTAATATGACAGAAAAGGGGAAAAATTCTTCTGACATCTCCTGATGAAGCCAGGGTCTTGACGGGACGAGCTCCTGGGTTCCATCTAGCACCACAACGAGTGCAATCCACTGTAGTCTGCAGTGTCTTCTCAGTGTGGTAGAGTTAGTGGGTGAAAGGTGCATTCACTCATTTCTCTGCCAAATTTATGTACGGTCTTGATGGCCTGGACACTTGAACAGTTCACAGCGAGGAGAACACAACCAAATGTCCCCAGAAGGCCTCTATGACCAGCCCAGATCAGACGCTGCATCTTAGTGACTCAACTCAACAGTTTGTTGTTAGGTGTAAAGCGTTGCAGCACAGAGTGCATGTGTTGATATGAAATATAAACATTACTCTAAGTCTCACATTTATTAGTTTATGTTCTATTTTTTATCATTAACATACCTACCCCTGATTTGTCTCACATCTGTCAAAGTATGTTGGCCCAAATTCAGGATAGCATGTCATTTTATCTATGATATTTCAGTCTCCAGCTGTTAATGAAAAGGACTTTATGATGTTATTATTACATCAGACATGGAAAGGCTTCCAAATAAAACATTTCCTAAAACCATGAAGTGAATTTCATGTCTCATGAGGATGTGAATTCTGTGGGTCAAACAAGGATCTACTGAAAATCAAATAGTAGAGTTTTCTTGGATAGTTCTTGGATGTCTTTCAATATTTTATTGCATTTTTCTCATTTCCCTTGAAAATAAAACATCTTTTAGAGCAATGGAACCAATCGCCCAGTGTGCTTTTTGCTCACGGCATCCTGTTCATGTCATTCGAGTTTTCCTGTGTCCCTATAACCCATAATTCCAAGTGACACAGGTCCTGATGAGAGCCCTGCTCACATCTTCCTTGACTTCCCACAGCGATGGACTCCGACTGTGAAGCAGAGTGTCCAGTGGCTGTTGGCAGTGATTTACAACCACTGGCTAATGGGAGAAGCCTGAGCTGCTCTCATTTCACCATCTTCTCCTCATCTACTAGTTAGCACGCTTTCACGTGAACCAAGCTTCCTTCGCCTGCTCTCTGAACTCCACTGCTGCGCAGCTGGGAGAGGAAAGCTGGCCTGAGCTTACCCACCACTACTGGCTTTTGTTCCATGTTGTTTTTACTTGAGTTAGTGGGTTCCCTGACATCGAGCTGCTCATTTGTCATTCCAGGAGATCTGAGAAGTTAGGTTTCCTGTTGATTTCCTTTCTCTTTGATGAGATTGATATCAATACATGAATTTAATATAATTGATAGATTTTTTTCATTGTTCTTTTTTTGCCCCTGGGGATGTTAGAACGATACCCTTTCAGCCTAGGAGAGCATCCTGAAGTTGGGTCTTGAGTTCGGTGGTAACTTTGGGTCTCTTGAGTCAAAGGTGCTGCTATTCTCTTACCTACATCCTCAGATCACTCTGGGAATGGTTCTTCCTGGTGCTCAGAACACTAGCAGCTAGGGCGCTTCAGTGAACAGCACCTAGAGAAACATGTATGAAGATAAGCCCTGCGAGATCCCACTGCATCCAGGTCATCTCTAGGCTCGAAGGAGTTAACATCTGCCACCTTAGCCTCTGTTTCTCTCTGCTGTGCCCAGAATCTGTGTACCTTTGCAGGGCAGCATGTATTTCTTTTCCTTTCACATACAGCTTGCCCACCACCCCGTCATTACAGTGCATGACCCATCACTCTTTGTTACAGTGCCTGCCCATCACCCAACATTTACACAACAGCAGCTCCACACAATCCCTAGTTCTGGGATTCACTGAAAACCTTTCCAGGTAATTTTTCTTCTTTCCTTTGGTCTTCATGGTATGTACTTCACTGAGAAATTAAAAACCAAATAACTACTACTTTGGTGTCCTGGAGAGCCATCTCATTCTCCATGTCATGCCAAGAACCCCAAACTCAGTTTATTTTAGTTCCTAGATTTTGCTTTTCATTTTTTAGAGAATCAATGTAAAATTGATGGCATGAGACTTGTTCATAGAAATCTGTCTTTTCTATCCATTCTCTGTTCTGGGTTCCCAGTCTACATGTACATAAAACTTGACTTTTACTCCATGGTTGATGGTTCTTTCATAGCTCAGACAAAGATGCATGCACGTACAAACATAATCAAAGCTGGGAATCTCTCCTAAAAGGTGGTGTGTGTACAATTTGATGCAATGGGTTAAACTCAGGCACCAGAATGTCCACATCTACACCAGTGTTCTTCCTGTGGTGCCCCTCTCTACTATGCAGTGCACTGGTCCTATTATAATACCATCTCTGAGTGTTGCAGTAAAAGATAGCCCAGGGCTTGGGAATTCTAGACTAAAGAGGAACAGGGCCTGGGTAGTTTGGCTGTGCATTTTAGATTCCCCCTGTTGAAGGTATTGTTGCCTGAGGGTTTGTTCCCTGCACCCATGCCAGCAGGGTAGGCTGTCAGGGTTTGCCACCTGAGTCCACCCCACAGTTCACAGATGACATCTCAGAGTGTTGGAAGTGATCTTTTCCCCAGGGCTAGGCAAGCACTCCATCAGCTCTAAGTTGCCTATTTTTAGTGAACATGTAACAAACATCTAATGAGTGCCCATTGCCAACAACATCAGCGCTAAACTTCAGTTCAGGAGAAGCCAGTGTCTAAGAACCAAAGGCCCTTCATATCACACTCGGTTAGGTGTCTGTGTCATGTGCATGGAACCCAGGAGAGGAGCATGGAGGTCAGGCAGCCCCTGACTCAGCATCATTTATGGACGGTTTCTAGGAAAAGCTCGTGGCAGAGCTGAGTCCCTGATGGCTACCAGGAGCTTGTGAACCTCAGGAAGGGGCAGATATCCCAGAGGAAGGAAGTGCACAAGTGTTAAGTGCTGAAGTGGGGGAAGGTGCCCCACAGGTCCTAGCAAACACACAGAACAGAATGAGTCACAGCATCCTATCCTAGGTAAAAGGGAAGGAGACTAGGTGGCTAAGGCTATCATAAAGAGTGGGGGTTTCGATGTGTGTGCCATGGAGAGATATCTGAAGATTAACCTCCACAGAGAGGCAGGAAATGTGTGGCCATAGGGACAGCATCCGGGGCTTCTGCTGTGATCACAGGCAACAAGAGGAAGAAACTGAATTCTAGATGGTAACACAAATATAGAAAATCAGAAATGGACGTGGTTCTAGAAATTGGAGAGAGCTGTAGTTATATATATAATAATAATATATAATATATAATAGAGAACCCAAGTGTCTAGGAATCTCCATTGATATCTAGGATCTTGGATCTTTACTCCAAATATGGTTATTAAGGGAGGCAAATGTGAGGGGAAGAATACCTGTAGTCTGGGAAGCCCATAAGCCCCAGAAGGATGGATTTAGTCAAGGGCAAGACACTCCATATCTCAGTGAGGGATTCTTTTAAAGACAGGGTTTGCCATGAAAGTCTGATAATGCATTGTGCAAGTTCAGCCTGGGCCGGAAGGCAGAGGAGGCACCTTGTTCTGGTTGTCCTGGGCCTTTTCTTCTAGTGTCGAAACTTTGTGCTTTTGAAAAGCCAAACAGTGATCTGCATTCCATAAGAACTCATAGTCTGGGTTTTGCTTGCCTAGGGCTGTTGCAAATGACTGCCAACTGGGTAATTTCACGATTTGTCTCTCACAATGTGCTAGCCAGCAGGCCACTGTGACAAGGTGGATGAACCATGCTTCCCCGCTGACTCTAGAGAAGACGTCATGCCTTGTGGCCAGCAGCAGTCCATGGCCTGCCTTGGTTTGTGGTTACATCACCCAGTTTCCTGGGCTATACACTCTCTGCAATCTCCTTTTGTATTTTCCTGTCTTCTCTTGTTCTACCAGGTCACTCTGTATTAGAGTAAGCTGAATACAGTATCACCTGGTCTCAAACAGTTCATCTGGAAACACAGATTTCAAACTGTGGCACCCACATCGGCAGGTGCTTTTGCTTAAGACCGAAGGTCATCGTTTTGTGTGGCCCTAGCACAGCCCATATTATGTTTTTAACCAGGGCTGCTTAGGAGGAGAAAGTAAAACATATTTCATGTAAAGATACCTATGAGGATCCAAAGAGATAAAAATGTTACTTGTGCAGGGACAGGCAGATAGGAAATAGCTTTGAAAAGAGCATTATTGGATAACCTTTTAGTGAAGGTGGGAAGAAGCCAGGTGAAGGAAGAGGCTAAAGAAAGAAAAGAGAGGGGGAGAGATTCAGTGTGGCCAAGCCATTGAGCAGTAGGAGTGGGTGGGGTCCTGAACAGGTGAGAGGCTCTTTGGTAGGAAGCTGAGTCCACCTCCAGTGAGCTGGCCTGGGGAGAGGGGGCCAAGCACCCAGGATGCAGGACGGAGAGTGGGTTGAGGTGGGGTAGGAGTTCCTGGGGAGTGGGCAGGTGATGCCCAAGAGACTGGAGTCTCTCGGAAGTACGCGAGGGTTTGAACAAAGGAAAAGCCTACTGACAGACCCCACAAAAGATTGCCTGCGGATGTGATGAGAATAGCTCACGTCACCACTTGAGCACAAGAACACATTTTTGAGATGGAGGACCAACTGTGCACTGAAGTTTGAGAAACTGCCCCACAACACTGGCAAGGGAGGGATAAAGGAATCAGCTGGTCTGGTTTTAAAATCTTGATTTTAAATGTCATGACTTTTAGTGTTCTGCTGTGGCAACATTCTACGTAAGAGGCTATCAGCGAAGTGGATCTTGTGCCAATGCAGCTCCTTAATCCCATCACGCACTGTCTTGGTGGGAAGCACCGGGGCAGGCTGAAGATTCAGGCGCAGTCTTGTTTCCCAGCCTCAGTGAAGGACTTGCCACTCCCCTCTCTCCAAGTCCTTTGCTTCACATTGTCTACTAGCTTGCTGGCTTTGAAGGCTGCCTCCTTGGCTGCGTGCTCGGGAAGATTTATCTGTGTGTGCTCAGTGGTAACTAAAACACCCTGACCCATTGGCAACATTCTATTTCTACAGATGTGCTTGTCATTTCCCTAAACATCTGTTCCAATAAACGGGAAAAACAGTGACCCTCCAAGCAGCGTGTTTCTCAGCATGCTCAGTGAGTTCCATAACCATCGCTGGAATTAGCCTTAAATGTTTCAAGTCTACTTGAGGCAATTGTACCTTATTCTGTTTTCGTTTGTTTATTGATTCAAGTTTACCCAGCATGCTGGCTGTGTAGAGAGTGTGCTCCACTGATTGAAATGAACTTACAGCAAGTTATTTACCATTACGAAGGAAGAAAGACCACAGACGAGTGACTCGTTCCATTCTCTGCAGAGTTTTAGGCCTTAAAACCGAGGCTAATTTGGGGCACTTCATCAGGGTCTTTGTTGGAAGCATTTAGTATTAGTGTCTAAGATTGCTTCTGCCTGCAGAACCAGGCAGGGCACTATTGATTTCCACTCCCGGGTCCCTGCAATCTTTATCTTTAACTCTTTAGTGATCTTGTAGTGATCTTCCTGCTTACAAGTGAATTGATCCGCTTAAGAATTATTTCAGAATTTATGGAAAAGCTTATGGATGCTTGTCAGAGGATTAGTAATACCTTGCACCCAGACCTTGGGAAGGGCAGTAAGGGGGATTGTCTTTTCCAGCCGTGGACAATACTGGGACCAAGCTGGGGAGTGATACCTTATCCGAACCTGGGGCCTTACGTGGTCAAATGTTTTTAAACGCGGACTTTCATTCCTGTAGGACAGTATGGGTGATTATTTTTCATGGATCCTGTATTTCTCTGAATCATGTGATTATTTCACGTTGTACTTGTGCATGTGTTGGAAGCATAGCTTCGTTTAGATGATGATGAGAAAACACAGGGCAGCTTTTTAATGTGCTGGTACTTCATCGTGCTTACTGCCTGGGAGCTCTTGCCCTCATCTCCCAAGAGCTACTTTCTAATCCTCCCCATGACACTGATCCCCGGGTCCCATGGCCCCTATTAGCTACCACTCTGTCCTCTTTCCCACCTCCTCCCACTCTTGCCTTGGCATCCCATAGATTCTCTGGCTGCTGGTCCTGGCTGGCATCTTGGTACTGGCTGCTGGTACAGGTTACCTGCCATCTCTTACAATTACAGCTTGAGAAGACATAACCCAGCCAGCCAGAGTAACCTCAGTTACCCTCAAGGACTATGAGAATCATTCATGCTGGGCTCCACGAATGTCCTCCAGTTCCGTGTGTTTCCTTGTTCATGTGTGTCTCCGAAGTTCATGTATGTTCTCCAGCTCTGTGTATAAGTCCTGTTTCCCTCTGTGGCCCCTGACTACATGTATGTCTCTGGCTCCTTGTGTGTCCTGTGGTTCCATTCACATCCCCTGGTTCCATGTATGACCCTGGTTCTATGTGTGACCCTGGTTCCATGCATGTACCCTAGTTCCATGTGTGATCTCTGGTTCCATGTGTGTACCCTAGTTTCATGTATGTCTGTGGTTTGTGAACATCCATTGATTCCATCTGTGTCCCCAGCTCCGTGTTTGTCTCCTGACTCCATGGGCATCCCCTGTTCTGTACACACCTCTGGCTCTGTGTGTGTGTCCCTGGATCTATGTGTGTTCCATGATTATATATTTTTTCCACAAGTACATATATGTTCTCCAGCTCTGTTGACTCCATGTCCATCTTTGTCCATTGGTTCCACATGTCCATGAGTCCATTCCTCCTGACTTTCCCATCTCCATGTTTCCTTGACTTTGTGTTTTCTGTGTCTTATTGAGTGTCCCATGGCTTTGTGCATGTTTTATAAGTCCCAATGTACACATCAACACTGTGGTTTTTTTTCCTCTGGGTTTTGGGTGACTGGAGTCTTTACATTTTTTTCTTTAATACATTACATTTTGATCATATTCTTTTCGCTCACAAAATGACTCACAGATCTTCCCTACCCACCCAACTTCATGCTATTTGTCTCTATCTTTGAAAAACAAAATGAAAATAAAAACATATAAATAAAAAAAAAACAATAAGATGAAAATACCAAAACAAAACATGGCTGGAGTCTAAAGTCTTGCCTGGGTTCGGGTTCTCTTATAGAATTCATTGCTTTTGTTGCCAGGAAAGGGACTCACACAGATGATTTTAAGAACTCATAATCTACCACAAGGAGCTTCATAGCCTTCAAATTGATAATTGGTAAGCCAGTGGTGAAAGGGCATTTAATATTCATCTCTGGCCAGTCTCAGACCCACAGAGTGGCCTTTAGAAGTGTGCGTGCTGGGACTGCAAGATGGTTCTCTGTTCCCTGGGAGGAGGAATTAGGAACTTTAGTGGGTTAAAATGGATCACAGTAATTAGTTTTAATGCCTTCAATATTTGTATACACTTGGGAGTAGTGGTGCCTGCTTGTGTTTCTCACAACTCAGGAGCCTGGGGGAGGAGAATTGAAGGTTTGATTATTTTGTGATAAATAACAAAATTCTGACTCTAAATGTATAACCTAGCAGTTTCATATGAAGTGACTCAAAATAAAACACAGGGCTGCCTAGAGTCGACAGTGGTCCGAAATGGAATGGTTTTCTCTGTAGCAATTGAGTTTTTATAAACCATGTTTGTTCCCTGGTGTCAGTACAGGACGTAAGTGTTCACTTAGAGCAGAACACCATCACTAAGGATCCTTCGGGAGTCCTTCATCCCGGGAACAAGTTGTCTTTTGTGGCCGCATGCAGTCCTGAAAGCCTCGTGTGATACCATGTGAAACTCCCAAAGTCAAAATGTACAAAGCAAATTGCAAATGAAGGCACTAAAGTTTAAGTGCACTGCCCATTGGTTGTTGTCCTCAGCTATTTGGAAAGCCCTTCTGATTTTAAACTGTCGCTAGTGTTCTGTCTGTAGAAATGGAGCCTTAGAATGTGTGCGCTTTGTCAGCCCCAGCATGTGAGTCACAGCCATGAGCGCATGGGGGCCTGGGCTGAAGAACTGCTTGCTCATTCTTTACTTTTGAAGATTATTGATAACTCTCATGTTACTTTGAATTAAACGGCCCCTGATGAGCAGCGGCTATGTCCATGTGTCTCTGTTCTGTCTTTGGACACATTTGAGGTATATTTGGTTACTTTCTATCACCGGGACAATGCTTAGATTATTTTATGACTTCAAATCCACTGCTCCGTAGTGAAGTTACTCCCCCATGATCAAACGTGCCCTGGGATGAAGATTTTCTATTGCTATCACCAGACTCTGAAAACAGCTGTTCTGGACTTGAACACATCACTGCATTTTATTTATCTTTGAGCATATTGTGCTCTTTCTCCGCATTAAGTGGGCAGTTTGTTTGTTTCTTCTAGTAGGGATTAAACACAGCCTTCCTACTCTGTGAGGGAAGAGCTGCGGATGAATGAAGGGAAGTTTTAATTAGGTAGGCCTTTCCTCGGATCCTGTTGTTCTTATAATAGCTGAGCACAATAAGCAGCTGTGGTCACAATTGAGGGGCAGAGCTTTATTCCACAGTGCACACCACAGCGCTGAGAAGTCTGTGCTGCCAGGGGGACAAGGAAAGCACCACTGTTAGCTAGATATTCCGAGCATGTTTTCTTTGGTCTCTCTCAGTACGAAATGAAGGAGAGCCAAGGGGTAGACTCAAAGTTTTGGAAACACTAAGTTTCTCTTTTCTAATCTCAGGTCCCTCTTCCAGGGAGGAATTTTCCCTACTCATAACCAAGAGCATTGCTTAGCTCATGGTAACATTCATAATGACAATGTGTACACTACAGCCAGACGGAAGGAGTCCTCCCATCTCAGGCTCAACAGAGATTTGTGTTGCTATTTGACCATTCCCACCTTGGAAGGACTTCGGGACAGCGTGTTTTACAGACTGCAAAGCCTATTAGCTAAAATCAATGAAGCAAGACCCTGATGCCCAGAGTGGCCCGGGCAAGGGCTTCTAGTGGCCATCCGAAGATGATTAATGATTATCATTCTTGTTTGCAGGTTTGATTTTTGTCCCACTCAGTGTTCTGGTTTTAGCCCAGGGAGCATTTTAGCTTCTGCTTGTTTGAAGATAAAAGCAGAGGTCCATTTCATTAATAATTCAATCAATATTTAGTGAGTGTATGTTATGTCCTGGAAATTGTTTCAGCCACTGGGGTTGCCGCAGTCAGCAATGCAGAGATAAATCCTGGCCCACACCGACTTTCTGCTCTATTAGGGAGACAGACTATAATAAGCTGATAGTGAGTGGACTCCCGTGTGGAACTGAGAGAGAATGTAAAGCAGTGATGGGTTAAAAGGAGACGTTTGTAGCTGTCACCGTGGTAACTAGGTGTATCAGACAGTTTCCCTTGGCCTCTCAGCCCCCATTTGATCTTTCCTTCTGTTTATTTATTCTTTTAAACAGACGGGTAGTTATGGTCCATCGTTGTGTACTGTGTAAAAATAAAACAATACATAGTGTGTGATTAGCATTCTCCTCTCCTTAAACATGCACCCTCACTTTATGTTATATGCCTCTTTTCATTCCTTTTTTTTTATATAATACATGGCACGTTGTTGTTCCGCCACCTCCTTTTGTTGTTCTGCTCCGGAAACTGACCAGGGTGTTGGCCATGGCTCAAGCTCCTTACCTTCTGTGAATGGTGTAGGACATGAACAGAAGCTGACGAGGACAGGGGCATAGCCACAGGCTCATCTCAGACTCCATGGTGCCCATCTCTGTTACAGTTTCTAGAACACACTAGCAGAGTCAGGCTCCTAAGTTCACAAGCTGTCAACTGGAATCATTCACTATTTTGTTTTTTTTATTTTTAGAAAGATTGACACTGCATGGGAAAAGTCTGGGTAATGGAATGATGTAATATTTTGAGATTTTTAAAGGATTGTTTGGTCTGCTATACTAAAGATGGACTGGATTGCAGGAGGATGCATAGTTCAGAGCAGGGCAGCGAGGTGGGTGGTAGTGATGAATCTTAGCTGGAGACGGTGTTGGCTTGCATGAGGACCTCAGTGGGCAGCATGAGGAACAGTGAGAGTGTTTATTTGGGAGGCAGAATCAAAAGTACTGGCATTCATTGTGTGTGTGTGCGTGTTTATGTTTTGTAAGAGAAATTGGGCAGGAATGACTCCAGCCTTCTGTGCTTGAGCCACAGAATGCTGAGTGAGGTGAACGTTTCAGGAGAGGTATTGTGTGAGGAGTTTCAGAGCTCAGCATTTGATAAGCACACCTGGAGTTTTGAAGAACAATCTTAGCTGGAGGTAGACCTGTGGGAGGTACGCGTGTCATTTCAAGTCTGATTATTGGTTGAGGGATCTAGGGAGTCGACTGTAGAGATAAATGAAAAGAGTTGGGGTGAGTAGACCCTGAGCCAAGTCGGAGGGCAGATTTTGGAGAGATGCAGCAGCAAACATGCTAAGCAAGCATAACTGGGACCCTTTTCATCATGCTAGAAACTGGAGACAGGAAAAGTGCAGGGCAGAGACAAGAGCTAATGGGTCCTAAAGTTTCCACACCTGGAATGGGTCTACCTATGTGGTGGAACTCTACTACCAATGAATATCTTTCAAATACTTTAGTTGTCAATGGTCAAGGTGATTTGTTTTTATTTGCAAATATTCCATGAATTTACTGGCCTACTGTTCTTTAAGAAGAAATATTGTACTGAAGTTGATCTATAAATCTCAAGAGGTTGTTCTGGCTACTTAATGTCATTTTAAACCTTCTCTTGAGAAGTGGTGAAAAAAATACTTAAGAGATGAGGTGTTAGAATTATGTTTTATGCCTTAGCGTATGAACTTGGGCAAGTGACGTAAGAGTTCCATAGTGAGAATTCTAATTGGCCTTAATAATAACAACCCAGAGTCAGATATGGGACAGGTGGTGAAAACTGAAAGATCAAAGAAGCAGAGCAGCGACCACTAATTCTTACCTCTATGGAATCTTCAGTCTGAATAGACTCCTGTTTCTCTAAGTCCTTGGACTGAATGCCATCTCTATGAAACCTCAGACTGAATGTGGAGCTCCTGTCTCCTCCCGCCCTATAGTCCTCTCTCTACCCAGCCATATCACTTCCCTTCTCTGGGATTAACAGTGTGAGCCACCACCACTTGGCTCTGTTTCTCT
Organism: Alexandromys fortis; assembly: GCF_014885135.2. Taxonomy (NCBI): domain Eukaryota; kingdom Metazoa; phylum Chordata; class Mammalia; order Rodentia; family Cricetidae; genus Alexandromys; species Alexandromys fortis. The sequence continues at coordinate 4,234,762 of NW_026067929.1, read as the reverse complement.
TTTAGACAGATTCAATCTCATGTAGCCCAGGGTGCCCGTGACCTCACAGGGATCCCTTTGCCTCTGTCTCCTGAGTTCTGGGATTAAAGGTGTGTGCCACCACTGCCTGACCTCTATGGCTAACTATTATGGTTAGCTCTGCACTCTGATCTTCAGGCAAGCTTTATTTGTTAAAGGACAAGTAAAATTTCACCAGAGTTCTGTTTGATGATTTATACTTACAAAAAAACCAAACAGACAAAAACAAGAAACAAAGCAAAGCAAAAAAGAAAACAAATGCCAAAACAAAGACAAGATGCAGCATAAGGATTGTGGTTTATTGAGTAGATGAAATTAGACCGTATCTGCTTGTGTATTTATGAAAGACAGCAAAGATGTAACAGACATCTAATACCCATTGTTAAAATCAGAAAGCGTTCATCTCACATGGAGTCACAGAACTCTCTTAAGTGTAAGAAGTTTTGAAAACTGTGTGAGAGTTTAAAAATTTATCATTGTTAATGAGGAAGAGAAGCTGGAGAATTTGGTTTGCCCAAGTGATATTTAAAGTCTGTTTCAATATTAATCACTCTAAAGTACAAAGATATATTGAAAATTTCTCATTTCAGGGCTAAAAGGGAAATATAAGATCATTGTATACACAGGTTAAATTAGATTTAAACACTATCTGAATTTTTAAAAGGGTTGGAATAATATAATCTTATTTATTTAAATTTAAAACTCATTTGAATTATTTTATTTCTTTATTTCATAGCATAAGTTCTATGATTTAAAAGGAGAATAGCTCCAGCAATCAAGTGTGTGAACAATTAGTCCTCCATCCATAATTGAGAAACAAGTTCTTAGAGAATACGTGCATGGATCAAAGTTTCAGCCCGAAGCCCAAATTATTAGCTTTGAAAAAAACAGATGTAAAATGAAGAGCACGTGAATGTGTGAGTTCCTTTGTGTGTGTGGGTTTGTGGCAGAGTTTTTAATTATACTAACTAATATTAGGAAATGAGGGCAGATTGTCAGAGAAATTCCGTAACATATTCCCTTTGTTTGTTCAAGGTCTGGCGAGCAGATTTTTGGATTCAGAACATGATGTAGGGGACTTTACCATCTGGGTGAGATGGAAAGTCGGGACTGACTTAACCTTCATGGTAAAGGGAAAACCAGACCATGTTAGAAACTAAACTGCGTAGACCATGGGCAGCAGGCAGACGACACGGTGCGAGTGTGATCACTCAGGAGGAGGATGAGGAAAGTGAGCTGTTTTCAGGAAGGGAGAGGAAGAGTGATGGAACCGTAAGTGGATGGAAACCAGGCATGGTGTTTGGACCACATTAGAGCCAAATTGAAACTCAGCTACAGAGAAGCATGTGAAAATCACTTTTGCAGTTAACCAGTATGTGTAATAACTCATTCTGTACCACCAGCCAGCTCCCAAATAATGACATGAAGATATCTGATTAATTATGAAAGCTCGGCCTTAGCTTAGGCTTGCCTCTACTACCTCTTATAACTTAAATTAACCCACTTATATTAATCAGTGTTCTATTATGTGGCATTACCTCTCTTCCATCTTGCAACTCCTGATTTTTCTCTTTGTCTCCTGGTGTCATCTGCACCTTGATTATCTCCTCCCATTTTCTCTTTCTGCCTGGAAGTCTCGCCTGTACCTAGCAGGATGCCTAGCTATTGGCCATTCAGCTCTTTATTAAACCAACCACAAAAATATATTTTCACACAATGTACAAATAGCCCACAACAGGTATAGTGCTAAATAACCCACAGTTCATAACAATCTTAAGGGGAAATCTGAATTGTGCCCATCTGAGTAACAATAAATTTATTTAGATCACCTTTCGAAATCTGTGGTCTGCAACTTCAGTACTTGTTGCTTCCTTCAGTGATTTTAGGTGCCCATATGGGGATGTTTTAAAAGGCAAATTAAACTCATATAAACAGAAGAAACTTTTAAAATGTAAAGCAAACGCCAGAGAGCCGAGTCATTGGATTAAGAGCTTGTCATACTCATGCAAAGCCCCGAGTTCAAACCCCAGAACTTGTGTAAAGCAGGCCATGAAAACCTGAAGCTGTCACCCCAGTCTCCTGATGTGAGAAGGGAGACAGATCCCAGCCTGGATGGGCCGCCCAGCCTAGAATGCAAAGCCTTGAACAACAACACAAAAGGAGACACGTTGTTGCAAATAAGGTACAAGGTAAGGGCTGCTACCTGAGGGTGCTCTGACGTCAGCATGTGTCTATACTTACACCAATATGTACATGCATACATATACGATTCATACATGTATACACTCATACACACATGTACCACATATAAGATGATAAGCCAGCTAAGTTTAAGTATAAGAAGAGAAAGTGGTAGGAACTTAAACACTCCTTGGATAAGACCAGAGAAATCAACAAATTTTTTACCAAATTAGTAAGAGAAAATGGAAGAGATATTTTATTTAAAATTAGAAATGCCCAGAAGGCACCAAAATAGAGCCCTAATAGACAGTGAAAAGCAGTAAGCAAAACTTGTCAGTCCTCTATTTGACAACTTACTTAGAACTGAAAAATTCTGTGTAAGATGCAATCTATTGGTTTCACTAAGAACACCTGCAGTCTCACTGCTTGGTGGCTGAATGGGGAGGATCACTTAAAGTCAGAGGTTTGAGTTGATCCTATACAACATACTGATCCTAACTCTATATTAAATAAATAATTAAATTAATAGTTCAGAATTTTCCAAGAAGTTAGAAGGTTAAAACTGGAGGAGCTCAAGGCCAAACCCTTTATGAAGAGCAAATACAAAGTATGTGTATGCAAGATCATGTCTCAAAATGAAATGTAGAAATAGATCAAAGGACATAACTAAATGACAGAGCACTTGCTCAGCATGTGCAAAGGCCTGGGTACAGTTTTGATACCACAAAAATATTGCCATAACTTCACATTCACATGACTTATATGATGGATTTTACTAGAAATTAAAGGAAAACCGTACCCATTCTATATGATCTTAAGGAGAGCAGAAAGGAACAGAACAGTAAGCAGATGGTATTGACTTGGGAGAAGTTAGCTCAAGTTGAAAACGACAGACCAGAATCTCCCATCAGCTGAGACACAGAAATCCTGAGTGTTATTTAAACCAGAAACTTGTGAAAAGGATGATACACCTTCCCGAGTGGGTCTCATTCCATAAAAACAAAGATGGGCAGTATTTCAAAGATTTGTATCTGAGAATCAGATCAATGCAATTAGTAATTTATTTAACTAAAATTATAGTAGAATTCATCTCAGCCCATGAAAGACACAAAATTCTCAACACATATATAGTAAAATCAAGGATCAGAGATGTCACCTTGGTCGTTGGTAAGGCACTTACAAAACTCTCAGAACCTGGCATGATACACAGAGGTGGAGAATGAATGCCTTCCCCACAGAGAGTTTCCTCTTTGGTATTAGTGTTTCCTTTTACCACCAAACAACATAAAATCGTGGGTAATTAAGTAAGTGAAAATAGATTAGGAAGAAAACATTAGAGCTATGATTTGTTTAAAAAGATTTCCTATACGGAAATCCTAATTGACAGTCTTCAAAACCTTTTGAAGCAAATGAGCTATTCATAATTTCAGAGTACACAGTAAACATAAGGAATTCGCTCTACAGTATGATACCATGCCTTAACAGAAGATCAACAAGTCATTTTCACTGGCTTCTGAAATGTGAATTTAAGAAGTTGTGTGCAGTTGCCATGAACTGAAGTTGTAAAGCTCCCAACCAAGCTGAAAGGACATAAATCTGTAGAGAAGAGCACACAGTCAGCAAACTAAGACATAATGAGGCAGCAAAACCACTCTGTGCATTATGATACACAGATTACTGTAAATCAAATAAAAATCTTATTATGTTCTCATTATAGAAATTAAATGTTGGTTGCTAAACTTCCACAAAAATGTGTAGGTTCCAACCTGACATAAATACCTTTGAGAGAAAAGAGCAATATGGCTGAATAATTTTTGTGAAATTGTTATGGTGTCACAATAAATGTGTATGCTTTTAGGTACAGTAATGATGATGATGATGACGATGTTGGGCCTTACACTCATATCCCTCTGGAACTGTGTGTCTGTTTAAACTCTTCCTTCTATACCCTGCCTTGATTGTGGTGTTTGATTAAAGCAACTAACAAAAGGTAACTAATAAACAAAAAGTAGCAAGAAAAGTCACTGGTATAGAACAGCTCCAGCCAATGGAATCCCTGTGACCCCAGGGCTCATGGTTTACACTGACAAACATGGCAGTCATTGGCTGTTCTCAACTGCTGAGGACTAGATAATGGATCTCCTGCTTAAAGTCAGTCTCATTCTGTTGAATTTTAATTAAATTAGATTTAAATATTCATCAATGTCTGGGCAGGCACCATATTCAGTACATAGACAGACCTCTGCCATCAGAGCTGTTCGGTGGGTGTTGACAGGTCTTTTTCTCTTTCACTGTTTGGGTAGAGGCTTCTGTGTCTCGACATCTTCTGAGCGAACTATTTGGGAAGTGTCAGGATTCATGTTTACCTAGTTGTGGATTAGGCAGAAGGAAGAGTGATAGTCATGTTTCTGCTATTAATGGCTATTCTCGTTGAAAGGGAATCTCATAATGTTTTCATTTTTGGTGTCTCTTTCTTCAGAGGAGACAATGGTATTTTCACTACTATATCAAAAGGCCTGACTATCTTGATGGTTTTTATTGTTCTTAATTTCAGGAAAATAAGTTCAATGAACATTTGCAATGTTCTTCAGTTGGTCCCTCTAATAAAACTCCCTTTTCTCCTGTTCCCCAAGTATTAGCACAGTAAAATTCTATAATGTAACATGAAATACAAATTTCTGTTTTATTAACATGGTTGATACTGGCATTTTAATCACAAATGTTTAATAGGAAATTAAGGTCTTATATATAAAAGATTGTTTGATCTTTCATTCGTATGCATTTTCAAACTAAGTATATAACGAGAGATTCACATTCCAGTCTAAAGTTAGTCCATCTTTTTGTGTTACTTAGCCTCTAAAAATATTGAAGTACTAACACATACATTTTAACCCATTAATGCAGTAAAGTTTGTAAACTCCTGGCCTGAATGCTCTCTGGCTTCTAAGCTATTCCATCAATTAGACCTGATTTGGCTGTGGTCCACGTGTAACTGATGTACCAGCAATCTCAATCACGAGCACAGGGATGGACCCTTAAGTAGTGGAAGACAGGCTGTCTGTGGTTAGATAAGAATCTCAACAGTGAGGTCTGAAGCTCTGTAATTTGCTCAAGAGTCCACATGGAATTGGCCCCTGCTTCTTGTTGTCATTTTAAGTTCGGATGACTGCTGGCAGCATTTGGAGTCAGTAGTCGACAGATGTCGGGGGATCACCAATGTCTTTGGTTCTCTCTTTCAAGTCTGAAATGAGAACACAAGCAAAACCTCTCCTGAAAACAGAATTGTTTACTTGTAAGTGGCCAGAGCTATGACGCATGATTGTGCTTAGGTACAAGTGGAAAAGAAATGTCTAATAAGAAAGAATGGGAGAAATTATTCTTGAATCTTCTAAATTGAAGAATCCTGATCCTTGGGTGAGACAGGAGAAGCAGTCCCTTGGGCGAACCCTTTTGTGTGCCCAAACACCCAGCAACTTAAGTTGAACACTATTTAGAATAAAAAATAATGTAAGAAAATTGATGGCGCTACAACCATTTCACTAAGGACAGGATTCATCCAGGCTTTCACTGTGCCCTGTCATGGCTCCATGGTCTTGTAAAGCCCCAACCATTCCCTGCTCAGCACCGTCCTCACTGAACTGATGCCCATCCTTATAAAACATCACAGCAACGTGGGTCATCTTGTTTGCTACATTTGGGGGTGCCCAAACATGTCTCTCTAGGTGAAGTCTTCAGCCTTGCTTTTAAATTTCATCTGTTTAACAGAATTGATTTCTGTTATCAAGGAAGAAAATTTCTGGGGTCCCTAAGCTTGTCTCCCAGCCTTTTTCTGGACAGTATATTTTCTGGCATCGCTGGTTGGAAAATATTCATAGTGAGTGTCTTATGTCTCATGGAATATACCCATCTCTCCTTTTGTGTCTAAAACCTGGTGGGTTTACAAAGAACAGTGTACCTGACATTTCACAGATCTTTACTGAGAAGATGGCTTAGTATATTTTCACTGAATGACCGAAAAGTCGCTCTATTAACCCAGAAAACAACCCAAACACATGATTCTCGACTAAATGTCAGAAATCAAAAGGAAAGCAATAATTTCCCATTCTTGTGTTTTATCATATGTTAAAACGAACATGGAATGACTAAGAAATCTAACGGTCATATACGAACAGCTGGATAGAGCAGAATGATCCCTAGGTGCTTTTCCACTGCCTTGTGAAAGGGATTATGGGAATTTGGTTCTTGGAGAATGGCTAAGCATATTCTCAAAGAACTCAGGACATAAAACTGTGGGCGTTATAATTAAACAATGTGAAAGCCAATGCAAAGTAATTTACCCTTTCTACAGCTTAAATCTTTGATCTGATTAAATACTGTTTGATGTTGATAAGCTATTTATTTGAAACCTCTTAAGCTGTTTTTCCCTCAAGGGGCATGTTAAAAGGAAGATATTTCTCACTGGAAAAGTCTCAAAATTCCATTGGGATAATCCTTGTGAATATGTGATGCTCTTTTAAGAAAGATTTATCTGAAAAAAAAATCCAGCTACATTTGTGAGGCCTGATTGGTACAGGCAAAGGTGTAAACTAAGTCCATATTAGGGGACAGATGTGTTATCCGTACCTTTTATAAGTGTAGATTTCTTATTCTCAAGGTGTTTATGCAAAATTACTCACGGTCTTTAATTCAGTTTTGAAAGCTCTTGAGGGCAATGTTTGGAATTTAGAGGAAAAAGGGGAACATATGGAAATACTAAATTTATATGGTTGGGTATTAAGGATGCCTGCTATGAAAAAGTTTAACTTAGACGGCAGTGAGAATCAGAGTGAAGAGTCTGCAGTGGTTGCCACACGTGTTTATCATTACCGTTTTTATTTAAGACTTCCCTTGCTCTGGAGCCAAACATGGACATCCCAGGATTTTTTTAGCAACCGATTTTAGGGCAGCCAACAGAATGCTGTGTTTTCTCTAGCTATACCCTGCTTCACGGAGCCTACTTCCATATGCTCCCCCCCCCCTTCCTCCTGGCCTCTTGAGATGCCTTTTTTGTTTTTCTTTGATTTAGCCACCCAGTGCACAAATTAAAAATAGTTTGGGCTGCAACAGAGCCACTGACCCTTTGCAGCACTGTGGCTTTTGGCAGGGGCCCTGTAACTGTTGCCTGATGGGGAGGAGGTGGGAGGGATGTAGTTGGGTGACATTCTGTGGCTTGCTTTGTAATTCTCTCCTGTTCCCTCTGTCTCCATGCATTTGTGAAGCTCCAGTTGATATCACCAAGAATTTCACCCTTCCAGTGAGAAGAAGGGCTCTCCCAAAGGATGTGTGATTCTGTTATGCAGCGGTGGCTCTTTCCAGGACGCCGAGCAAAGTAAAACAGTCCCTTGTTCTGGAGAAACTCTCCCCACCCCCAGACCATCCTGCCATGTGACTTTCTAGAACTTTCCTCATCCATGGAATTTGCTTCAGACTCCTTCTTGCCCTCTAAGAGAATCGTGATCCTCTTCTTGCCCTCTAAGAGAATCGTGATCCCCGCCTTCCTGCTGTGCAAATAGGGTGTAGAAGTTCCTAACCACAGATCAGTGCTTGAAGGATCTGCTTCTTGCTCTGTTTGGTTTTTTATCATCTGTACATTAACCCTTCGGTGTCTGTGCATTGGGTAGGAATTTTCGCCAGAGAAAGCCAAACAAAAGGCTTCACTCTCAGCACACTGCGATGGTTCCCTTTGTACTGTATGTGTTCATTCACATGGCAAAGATTTGCTTTCTTTATCATCAGAGACGGAGGCTTCCCTGACCACTTGAGGTTTTGTGTAAAGACCCTATGAGAGCCTGTGAGTGTCTGATGTGCTCTACTGCACCACATTCTTTACTTGAGCATCTTCTAACATTGTAAGTAAGGGAATGCAAGGCTGGAGAGATGGTTCAGCAGGGAAGGACACTGGCTGCTCTTCCAGAGGACCCCAGTTCAAGTCCAACACCCACACGGTGTCTTACACCTGTCTCTAACCCCAGACTCAAAAGACTCAATGCTTTCTTCTGGCTTCCACAGCCATGGATGTAATACAGGGATAGTGATGCAAGCAAAATTTCTATCTACATAAAATAAATAAACTTTTAAAATGAACTGAAAATGTTTTGCTTTCAGAAATCAGCATACTCCCATGATGAGAGTTAGAGGGAAACCCCCAGGGGCCACATGAGACAGTTGATCATTTCCAGGAGGCCTGGCATTTTTGGGCTGGGCATTACAGTTGCCTGGGTAGGGAATAAATATGTCTGCTTTAACTTCAACCATGTACCACAGAAGATACCTCATCGTTTGCATTTATCCAGCATGGGACCATGCGAAAAAGGCTGGGCAATGCGTGGGCTAGAGCTCAAAATTAGGGCAAGCCAACAAGCTTGCGGTCATGGTAGTTTTTCAGTTTTCCCTTTTGAGGTAGAATTTACTGTTAGCTGAGGTTTACTAATAGTTTACACTCTGTTTTCAGGAATTAGTTATGAAATAGAAAGTAGGGAGTAAAATCCATTTATCTCTTCCTATGAGGTTTAAAATGTTAATATTTATCAACATGAAAACATTTTGGAGTAGCATGGGGATTACTTCTCTCTACACATTTGGCATCATGCCGCAATGACTCTGGGATTGACTGGACGTACAGAGCAGACAATTCTTACATAAGATATTGAACAAGACTGTGGGGGATTTCCTCAAGTCACAAGCTTGAAAGAAACATGGAGTTCTGGATCCCCACATAGGACCAGAATCTGTCTCCTCTCCAGGGAGGAGGGTCAAGCCAGCAGCACATTTGTGGGGTCGGAGCACGCCCTCTGGTGTTTGCTCCATGGCAGTGTTTCCATAGCTTCTGGTTCTGGGCCATGGTAACACAAATCCCTGGTGAAGGACTCAGAGTCAAAGACAGTGCCTGGCTTGGAGAAAAAGTCAGCACACAACAGCGACAGGACATCGTGGTGGTAGATCTGCCCTGAACAGGTTTGAAAATGCAAAACGTACACATGTAAAACCAGTGTGCTCACAGCCACAGTCATGGTAGATGTTGATGAGAGACAAGTTTCATGAGTTGGAAGAAGATGCTGAGGAGCCTGAGCATGTAGCACCTAAAGAGGCAGAGATTAACCTGTTCATGAATGCAGAGTGAGGTGTTCATAGAATCCTTTACTAAGTCTCACATCACCAGAAATAAATGACTCAGTCCTAGATACTGGAAAAGGGAGAGGCCTTGCCATATTTTAAATAACTTCCCCCTTCTCTACAAACAAAACCGCATTGCCCTTATTTCAAGGAGAAAGGCATGTGCATAGATTAGATCTGCGCATTTGACTTTTATCGGGTGAGATTCCTGTCTCAATTGCTCTCCTCAAAGCATTCTTCATGGATGTAAGAGGAAAGACTGGCTGCATGCTACACGGTCCAATGCTGGGAAACATCTGACTTACTCCAACAGAGGACAGCGCACAGACATTTGGCATTCACGAGATGAATCGTGAGCCTTTAAACAAAATGAAACCAATGAAAATGCATGTGTTTGCAGTGTGTGTTTCCTGCCCTTCTGGGCCTCTTATTCCATGGATAGACTCTAAAGTGCTTGCATGTAAAGGACCCATGTGGTTATTGAATTCTGAATTCCATATGGACTCAATGCAATGATGGCTGGTGTTACCTTCATCACGGCTTCATTTTTTACCATAATCTGAATGATGTCACTCATGTGTGTAGATTCAAAGTTGATGTGTTTCTTTGAAAGCTGCTGTCTTATTATAACAAGACACAGAACTTAATAAAAATTAAATTTGGGGAAATAGCAATAACTGGTTTTGTTACCTCTTAATCTATTTCCTCTTTTCTAAAGTGACTTTAATTTCTTCAATCATATGTACTTGGCAAAATACTTTTACCATTTTTAGAATACTAAATGCATATCAGAAAATACCACAGGAAATGTCATCAGATTATCTGCTGTATTTTGTCAGTGTCTCTCTGGCTGGGGCTCCCTGCGCTAACCCCAGAGCTGTTTGATGGTTTGATGTTTGCCTTTGATGAATGAACAGCAACCCAGGTGAGACGGGAGGCCCCAACACTGAAATGAACGGAGGTCCATTTAAGGACTCTCACTGAAATACACAGAAGGCTCAATGTGCAGCCTTGAGAGAGACCATGTCAGAGTTGAGTTAGCTGCTTTTCTTGAATTAAAAATAAACAAGCAAAAACCCTCTTGTATTCTCTGTGTAGAAGGAGATTCACAGAAACTCTGAATTTTACCATCATTTATCTCAGGAAAATAAACTCCCCAGCATTATCTAAAATAAAAATTTTAGGTCAACACAGTTCTCATTTCCAGAGAATTTCTCTCCATCTGTTTCAGTGGTGTTAGTCTTGAAACTATAGGTTATCCCTTTGTTCTTAAAACATAACTTTACTATTTTATTCCCCCTTTACCGTCAAAGAAGGAAGCATTTAAGAGCCATGTAAATGTGAATACCTTAGCCACTTTTAAGGCAACAGTATGGCACAAGATATAAAAGGCAAAAAAGTTGTGACTAATTTAATTTGCATTCTCCAAAGGGATGGGCAAGATTAGAAGCGGAGGGATAATGACTGTAGGTTAAAAAGTCACACAGAAACCTCCAGGAGAGGAAGGACTGAGTCATTCAGTTTCCATCCTCTTCGGCTCCATCAGCTCACGTCTGAACACATTAGAAACCCCTCCTCAGGCTGCCTTGTCACACAGGAGGAAAATGAAGAGGGGTCAGGTTCGAAATTCCTATGTGTAACTATGTAAAAGAACAACTTACGAGAAATCATTCTTTTACAATTTATGCCCGCACACATGCTCACCCCACACTCATGCAACTTCCTCCGGTGACTGCATCTTCTGTTCCCCGGTGACTATTTCCTGCTCCAGCTTTGTAGCTGCGAATGAGAACCAGAAGACCTAGTCTGCCCACCAGTCCATGGTGCACTGTGAATGGGACAGGAACAGAATGCCGGCATGTCTGATAGCCAAGTTCTCAAAAGGCATTTCGCTATTTTGTTGTGATAGACAAGAGCTGCCATTGTGGGGTCTGCCGTGTGTGTGTGTGTGTGTGTGTGTGTGTGTGTGTGTGTGTTCTGAGGGTAGTCGAGGGGGTTGGTTGCTGTAGATGATCAGGGCCGTGGATCAGAAGGTGAGTGTACTAAATCCCAATCAACTTGCCCATGCTCATCTTCCACATTCCCAGGACTCCCCATTTGCTCATGGGCTGAAATATTGGCAAGAGACCTCACTGCCTAAGGCAAGAGACACCTTTTCTGGGTTATAAATCAAGGAGTGCAATTGCAGGGAAGGAGTTTCCAACTTCTAGTTGAAAGCACTCTGGTCCAACCCCCAAGCTTTGCCGTACTTTTGGGGTTCATTTCTTTCCTTGTACAGTAGGTATTACCAGGCTAATGTTCACCTTGTAGTCAGCTTGAATGCATATAGTTGTCATGGAGTTACATGGTGTTCATTCACTCTTTAGAGGCCTATTATTTATGCATATTATATGTGTATAGAAGGGGCGTTGTGCATCTGAGTGCCATGTTTGATGAGGACAGTAGAGGATATTGTATATCCTGAAGTCAGAGCTGCAGGCTTTTGTGAAGTGAATGGCTGGGTGCTGGGAACCAAACTCAGGTCCTTTCCAAGAAAACTGTTCTTTTAACTTCTCATCCACATCTGTCTAAAACCCAACAGTCATTCTTGATATGCAGCTGCACTGGGTCCCTGCTTTGAGCAGTTTTATTGGTTCCATCTTATTTACTGGGTAAGTGTGGTGTGGCAGGCCACCTCACCTTTAGTGAAAATGACATGTGTGTGAACTGCTGAATGGAACACTATTTTCCATGACCAGTAGGACAAGTGTAGGCCCTTCCTGCATACTGAAGGGTCTCTCTCTTGCTCTTATTTGGATAGATGTTTGCAGCCTATCCGTGGCAATGGCCACCAAAGGTGGCATCTGAACAACAGATTATAGAGTTCTAGGTAAGGAAATGGGGGTGAAGGAATCTCTAGGTGGTCTCTGGCCTCAGACTCCTTGATATAATTGAATCAACCCATACACTGGGTGGCAATAAGAAGGAATGGGTATTAGAATTCATATGGGTGGGGTTTGGGAAGATTTCACCCATAAGGATGCTGAGGAGACGTCCCAGGGGTAGGGAACCAGAGGGATACTGTACGGAAGAAGAGACTCTTGGTTGTATTCAGGCCCAGGGTGTAACGAGAGCTGGATGGCAGGGTGGTGGAGGGGCATATATTAAAGAAGTCCAACAACACTACTATGCTTGCATGTTGGTAGAGTATCGCTGAAGTATGTTCAGGACCGTCTCTGTCTTCAGTCCAGTGTGACTGAAATTCCTGGGCAGGGCAGTGCTCGTAATCCCTGCCCAGATAACATTAATTAGAAATATTACTTAAAAAGCAAGGCTAGATTTTCCCCCATCATTCATCATTAAGGTGCCATGTAGCATATGGTCTAATAACTTTTGCCACGTGTCTCTGCAAACATGAAAGTCAACCCCCTTCATCACAGTGCACACTGCGTAAGTCGTTGTCTCTTGTCTGTGCTTCAGGCTGCCCACAGCACCAGACGTCCCTCCACTGGCCCCTTTCTTCTGAACATGGGGCTACTTCTTGGTAATAGTTCTTTCCAACTTTTGGTTCCCCAATCCTGTCGACAGAAGCAGCATTTGAAGAGAAACTAATCACTGTGCCCGATGGGTAAAAACACATTGTCAGGATGCCCTGATCGCAGACATCTTTAGTGTAGCTATGTTTATGTTTCGGAAAGAACAGAAATAGAAATGTTTATAACTACTAAGGGAAAGAAATAACAAATGCAGGCTGGAGTCATCAGCTCGGTTGGTTCTGTTTGTGAGGACAATTTTTGCTAATTATAGTCTCCGTGCAAGGGTTGTATTATTATACTGACCATATGCAATTAACCAGACTTGCCTCCCTCCGTGTATGAAAATAGAATGCACAACAGTTTTGCCCATGTCATGGTCCCAAACGAGTTCTCTTTAGCCTTCAGTAGACACATCTTTACTTGAGGAGTTTTCAGATCTCTGTATGGCGTTAAATTTAATAGGGCTAGTATATCAAAAATAGAATTATAATTACGGAAAGTCAGTTAAAGGGAGGGCGAATGGTAAAATGAAATGAGATTTTTAATGGCTTGCCAGGCCTTATAATTAATGAGCTGGGGATTTGGCCATGTCCATGACCTTCAGGTAAGAAGCAGACAAAATTGTCTGTGAATGGGATCAGGGATAGAATGCTTTTGTGGAAGTAGAGGAGTCTCTCCTTGCTAGCTCTGCCTTTCATCCTCCAGGAAAGGAGGCTGCTTTGAGGCTCTACCAAGTCACCAAAGAGTCACTGGAAGAGGTAGAGCCAGTGACATCCGCTGGAAGAAAGGCGTTGTGTGGTTACTCAATACTTCTATTTGATGGACCACCTATAATTGTGCATATAATGTGGAGCTTCTTTTCATGACAGTCAATTAGTGTGTCTGATCTACTGCAGGGTTTGTTTTGTACCCCGACTTTCTTTGAACACTGGTTGCAAACAAGGAAAGAAGAAAATAGCACAATGCAAGCAGGCTTATATGCCCAATCCATCCTGTGGCTCAGCTTCCTTGCACACCACATGGACTCCTGAGGCTATAAAAATTGTTTTTGTCTGATTAAACACAAGTCCCTTTGAACTCCGTGGGGGTTCGTTTCCGCTTATACTTCCTTGTAACTCTATATGGAGTTATTTTTTTCTTTCTCCTCTTCTCTGGGTTTAATTTGGGATCCAAAGTGTCAACAAGTCTGCCCACCTTACCCCCTTTGTCTTTTTCATAAATTGCAAAAAAATTATCTGTTGAATTTTATACCCCAAGGCACAGAGAGGCAGAAATTGGCATTTCTGTTTGCATCCTCCTAGCTTCTTTTTGTTTATGTACAGAAAATTGGTTTGACTAAAAGTCAGAAGCAAATCAGTACAAATGTCTAGCAACTGGCCCACAAAGGATATTAGTTATGCATCTAATTACCGCCACTGGAGCTTGCCTTTCAAGGTACCCCGGGGGCAAGAAACACAGCTTTAAAGGTAGCAGAGGACCTGCCTGGGAATGTGACTTCTGGAGAAATGATTTGGATGAGGGAGCATCTTAGAATTTTTATGCTAAGAAATAGGATCCAATTTGGAGGCGTGTAAATGCACAGATGAAGATAAATGATGTACTGGTCTGTGGGTGGGGTTAAAGAATTGGATTAATTCTTAGATCATTACCATGGTGATTATTCATTCTGAAGTTCTTCTGGACGATAGAAGTTGCAGATAATTACAGAGGATAAATTGACCCCTCTAATGAAGAATATGGGGTTTGTTTATTCATCTTTGTTTATATTCATTTGTTTCTTCACTCAGGGATGCCTGTGTCTACTTTCCTGATCCATTAAGTCTGTTCTCATGCTAACCTACCCCTATGGACACCCTGTGCTCCCCCTCAGTAAAGACCATCTCTGTGTTGGCATCTATCAAATTTTTTTCCTCACCTCTCTCTACCCAAGTGCTCCAGAAGCAGCTGGCACCTGGAAGTTATATAGCCATTGGGATTTCTAGAAGGCTGTTTCATTTAGTTCTGTAGGAAGGATCTTTTGGATTGTTACCCAACCTGTTCTTCATTGATGACCCCCACCTCAGAAGAGGAGCTGTAGATTGGAAGATTTACTGCAGAGCCTGGGTACCACCTGCAGATCCCTAGTCATTTCATCCAGAGAACCCCCAGTCTTGTTCCTTCCCCTTACATACTCCCAGACTCTTGCATCTCCTCCTGCATCCTGTCTCCGTGATTGTGCTCATATGACAGCCATCAGAATCTTTGAGAATGCCATACAGCTCATGTCTTCCCTTCCCTTTCTGTACACCTTGGCTTCCCAGGGCCTAATGACAGGAATTTGAGACAAATACACAGCTAAATACCAGACCTGACCTGTTGCTTGTTACTATGAATCTGACTTTTTAGAAATGAGATGTACCCATTCAAGGTTGCCTGGGGTCACAACAGCATAATTGAGTTGTTACACTCCCGACCGTATTCCTGTTAAATCAAGAGAACACCTCACCATTTAGCAGTAGGCTTTATCTTTGTCACAGACAGCAACCAGAGTCTACTTTGGCTTGCAAGATAGCACATGGCCTGGCATTGCATCTCCTTCAGCTCTTCCCTCCCTCTGGCACTATGCTCCTGCACTTGTTCAATTACCCTCGGACCCAAGAGGCATCTTCTAGGGTCACGTATCATGGCCCTCTGTGCAGCTATTCCTTAACATTCCCAACCATCTTGATTGTCCCCTGCAGAAGGTGGCCCTGTCTGTATGTTCATCCAAGCCACCCTACCACTCACGTCCTTCTCTGTCGTCATCCTGGCAATTGCTGTCTCTGACTGATCGGCTTCCCTCATTCGGAGACTCGGGCTTGAATGAAGCAACATCCTCTATTGATTCCCCTGTGCTCTCTCTATTTTCTGAAGGATGCCAGGCCTAGAGTTGGTTAGTATTGACTACATGAAACGTTGAAAGGATGCTTGGCCCTCGTGTCTGGTGTGGTCTGGTCTACTGAGCAAACGTGGCTGGGGTGGAGCCGTGACTGTTCTGTGTGCAGTCCCTGAAGTCCTCTGGGATATGTCAGGACATAAGTCCACGAGAGTGTCAACGTACTAAACACACGCTTTTGAATGAGGCTGTGATGTTGAATTCACGGCACCCTAAGGGGCTCAGGGATCCCATAAAGACAGCTTCTGGTTAGTCTTCACAATGGCTATGTGTTCTGCTGGGAAGGGTGAGGGGCTGTTACAAAGCCAGGCTTATGGATCCTGTCAGCTTCGTTCCTGAAAATGATTACAACTGCAGATTCACCAAAATAAACTTTAAGAGCAGAGCAAAGGCAAAATTTCCTTTCCTTTCCACGTCTCTTTGTGGACCTCTTTGTGGTGACCAGTGGTTTGATGGTGTGGGGCAGGCAGAGGGCTCCCCTGGGGTGCAATGGCAATGGCAGAGATACACCTCTACTGGAAATAAAACTTTGAAAGTTGTAAAAATCAGTTTCGTGTTTCATGTTCCATTTTTTTTTTTGTAAGTATTTGGGATGTTTAGTTTGCAGCTGCTACCGCCAAGGAAATCTGGGAGCAAGGCATGCAGCTTCTAGAACTACAGATAACGCTACCCAGAAAGCCAAGCTGGGAGGCCCAGACAGCTTGCTATTTCCTCCCACATGAAGTGGAACAACAGTAATTAAAACTGAGGTTTCAAATGATTTGTGTGTCACTGCTAAGAAGGCTCAAGAATATTTTTAATGAGGAGAATAATAAACCAATGTCATAAAGCATTCTGCATTTGCCAGTTCCAGTTGTTGGCATGTGGCATGCAATAATTTATATAGGTCAGGTGATTGAAGCTCTCCCTAAACCAATCTATAGTGAAATCTCACTATATGGGTTTCATCAGGACACAGCCATGTCCAGAGATTGTCAACTATGTTTATACTACATTAGAAGAACACTCTGATATGCAAAGTCTAAACCATTTACTATTTTATTTTATATCAAACCAACAATGGCACTAAAAGCATACAAACCCCTAAACCCATACCATGCAGATCATTGAGCAGCTACATATATTATGACAGATAATCGATGTTTTATCAACAAAGACAAGATACATAAATGTACAAGAGAACTCTGGACACATCTATTCAGACGAAGGGCTTGCTAAAACTCACCCAGCAAGGCAGCACCATAGGGTTAAAAAGAATCCCGATTACCAGGTCCCTACACATTCCCATCACACATCCCATGACTCCAACTGGCAGTCGCGTTATCAGAATCTTTGAACCTATTGGTTTTGCAGCCGTCTTTTGGGGGTGTGAGAGGAGACTCATGAAAAGTCGCTGTGAGAGTCCCTGGACACCAGACGGTGGTGTAAGTGTGAACTTGGAGAACAAAGAAAGCTAGTGTATGCAAGGGTGTGGGTTGGCTGCTGGGGATTGGCTGCCTTTGAGTAAGTCCATATGCTGGGAGGTCTATGGGGCCACCAGACTCTAGGAATGCGATTTCTTCTGTCTGTGTTGCCTTCGTAATGGATTGGGACACATGTGGCAGTGGATGAAGCTGTGCTCGCTTCCAACTCCCTGGGAAAATTTATCTATCACAGACTGCCGTCTGGCTTCCTTTACTTGAATACTAATGGCACTTAATAGAATAATGGGTGTTTGGAATGGAGTGTTTGTTAATTTGTGTAGCCTGTTGGTAATTTACTGGTTTTTAAGGCAAGTGTCTGAAGTAAAAATAGATGTCCGTCCAACCCACCGGACACTGTTCCTGAAAATGGAGTTGTATAAACCGTGTAAAGGGAAAACGCAATGAATACTGCTGAGGACGAGATGGAGGGTGTTGTCCTGGCTTCCGGTCACAAGCCTATTATAGCCCTGGAAAGAAGGTGGCAACCCAGGGTCTCAATAAAGAAGAAGTGTCTCATAAATTTTTGAACTAGCCACTTAAGACATGTGTTTTTTTTTAATTTTGAAAATACTTATTTTTCTGTATCTTTTAAATTGTCAACATAAAAGATCTCCCTAAGTCATCTATATACACATACAGCATGGGTCTTCACTCATAATTACTACAATCCCCAAATTCTTATTTTTAAGATGTTTTTAAAGACTAATTCAGCATGCCATAGTTGTCTTTCTGTGTCTGACTTATTTCTCGGAACATAATAATCTTCTTTGTACTTCTATTTAAGAGAACTTGGATCTCTTCTTAGTAGTTTAAATAATCACCAAAGTGACCTAGTAATGTTTATCTATCTCTGACTCATTTAGTCCAATTCTTGCTATTTGAATATCATCCAGAAATTTATACGTAGGGTTTTTTTTAATGCATGGTGTTTATTATAGAAATGGGAATGATCTATAGGAATTTCCAAGACTTCCAGCTTTGATAATTGACTAAAAGGACTGGCAATGTGAAAAAAAAAACTGATAATCTTTCAAATGTTTTCCTAAATTGATAACATGTTGATTGAAATTATTAAAGATAAAAGTTACTGTCCTTGTTTTCTTTGGATTGCTGCCATAAACACCATGGTCGCAGCCCGCTCCTGGAGGAAAGGGTTCATTTTCCTTACACGACCCAGTCACAGTTCACCAATGAGGGAGGACAGTCCAGCAACTCTGTCGGGAGCAGAACAGAAGCAGAAGTCCTGAGGAATGCTGCTTACTCGCTTGCTTCCAGTCTCATAGCCGGCTGCCTTTCTCACACAGCAATTTGTAATAAAGGAAATGGCCCAGAGACAAACGCACAGGCCGGTCTGATGGAGGAAGTTTTCTAGCTGAGGTTCTCTCAGAGTTGCTCCAGTTTGAGTCAAGCTGGAAAACACTCAACAACACAGACGTATGTGACAAGGTTCAGGAGATACACACAGAATCTATACACGGTGCTAAATTCTCCCAGCTGTCACACGTAACAGAGTGTTCACAGAACGCCAATCAGAGAGGCTCACCTTGCTTTGATATCCCATGTTTTCATTGACGGTCTGTTTACTGTGGGGGGGGGCTTCTACCTGACAGATCTATCTTCATGTCTCATACTCATACTCATACAACATGGCCAAAGATACCATGTCCACATCACTAATGTAGAGTATACAGCATGGATTAATTTTCTCAGGTAAGTTAAAGGAAAAGAAACCCCATCAGGCAGGGATGAATGTCAAGGACTCAGTAAAAACGTAGATTCTTTTTGAGTGCATTTGTTTGGAATACCTTAGACTTACCAAACCAGCAAGTAAAGAAATAATTTCAATTTGAACAGTTCACACCCAGATAAAACCCAGTGATGAGAAATAAAGGTAGCCAATAGTTGGGACTTCCCGGCCAGCAAGCCTAGCCTAATCAGAAAATCCCAAGCTTAGCCTCTTGACTCCACACGCACCGTCACACGGGTGCAGCACTTGAACCCCCATACAAGCAGGCTCGCCACCTCTTCTTCCCAGAGAATACACACACGGAACTTCAAAGATGTTGTAGGTAAGCGGTAAAAATAACACAGTACGTTTCATTTGGGCAGCATCAAAATATTCTAAGTAAATTGAGTTAAAGTATAGGAATTAATTTTCCTACATTGTAGCACATCAAAGGTGGTCACGAAAACTTTCCAGTGACATGTATGGCATTTTTGTTGGACAGAGTTGTACTAAAGCATTTCTTACCATGCTTTTTCCCTCATGGGACCCATTAATGCCTACTTCAGTTTATCTTTCTTGTGTGTGTCTGTTCTGTTGAAGCTAAATTATTATAAATGTGACTTTGTTTCCCAGTCAGTGCCTGCAGTGGTTTCTTTTTTATAGCAGAGACTTCATAAATATTCATTGCCACATGAATGAATAACTGGGCTCCCCAGTATTGTTGGTGCACATTGTGGTAATGATAAGTTCTGGGGGACATGTGAGTCTGTCTTGGGGAACATGTGCTTGTTCTGGTGTATCCCTGGAATCTCTGCTTCTGCAAAGAGGCCACCTTGGGGCTTATTAGACATTTCTCCAAGCCAGGAGACTTCTGGTAAG
Organism: Alexandromys fortis; assembly: GCF_014885135.2. Classification (NCBI taxonomy): domain Eukaryota; kingdom Metazoa; phylum Chordata; class Mammalia; order Rodentia; family Cricetidae; genus Alexandromys; species Alexandromys fortis. Next base: position 4,214,914 of record NW_026067929.1, on the reverse strand, counting down.
AATGCGGCATGTCTCTTGAGTTCTCACAGCTTGCTTCTGAGTTCTGCAGAGGGGGTGGATTACATTTGAATGTGATTTTCGGGGCGCAGGAGGAGGAAAAGAAACTGAGCATGAGGTCTGAGAACGGGGCAGAAGGAGACCATCGTCTCTTAAGAGAGTAAACTTTTCTTTGAGGCTGAGATCAGACCAGTTTGTGAATGTGGCAGAAGCTGATGCGAACTAAGAAGTCTTCAAATGTTTTTTCTGCAATTCCTGATATTACCTAGAGCTGATTGGCTCCTTAAACGCGTGCCAGGCTTCAAGTTACTGTGGGTTACATGGCCGCCGTGCACGCAGGGCAGGCTGTTTGGCTATTCCTGGCGGTGGGCTGGAATGGGAGAGAGGTGGTGGGGGAGGGGGGGGAGGATAGTACTCATTGAATAGAGAGTACTCGTTCCCCCAGTTTTAGCCATATTGTCAGCATTTGTAATTCTAAAGTCATAAATCTCAAGGAAATTACTTTTTAATGTCCCCTGGCACAACATTAAGACTTTGCAATTAGATTTTATAGCTTACGGTCATATGTTACGGGTCACAATGCAGGATGAAGACCCTTCTGCAGGACAGATTCAGAAATTTAAGATGGAGCAGGCTGGGAAGTAGCTTCCTGGTAAATGGGGTACTGGTGGTTTCAGGCTGATCCTAGCCTAGAATTTCAAGATCTTGCATTGCATATGAAGTCTAGCATCTTCTTTCTAAAATGTTGATTATCAATTACTTCTTGTGAGAGCTACCAGTGAGAAAAGCCGGGTGCTGACCACCGTGGTCCTTATCTTAAGGAAATGGCTATGAGGGATTTAGTAAAGTAGAAAGCTATGAAGGTCTTAACAATTCTAAGCAAAAGAAAAGAGAAGCCCCATTCAGAAGGTGTTTCTTGAAATATTTTTTTAAAAAACCTTTCCATTATTACCCCTTTTTGGGTGTGTCTGAGGTGTGTACAGCGCAGAGGTAGCTGGGCCATAGTTGCTTGAAACTCTCCTGCTGTTGACACCGAGTTCCTGTGATAGTTCAAGGATGTATTTCTCGTCTGTGCAGAGAAATTAGAGAAATGAATGGAACTTCAGAGGCAGAGTGGTAGCCGAAGGCAGTGCTACCTTCCAGTAGATCTGTGATGCATGCTTGGGCCATGGTGAAGTGTTTTGTTTTGACTTACTACTAGATAGATAGATAGATAGATAGATAGATAGATAGATAGATAGAGAGATAGATAGATAGATACATGAAGTCTGGGCACTAAAATATTTTGTAGTCTTTTAAAGGATTGCAGAAAGAACTGGGGGTCTGGAATCCTTGTGAGTCTAGTTTTAGGGTGATTGTTGGCATGGAGCATTGGCTAGTGCTCACAGGGAATTGACTTTTGCAAATGACATAGAATGATGTCTAGAAAAGGGGGCTGTAAGGAAAGAGAAGTAACAAGCAAGCAGGAAACAGTGGAGCAAACCAGTACAGACCTGCTACCCTATTCTTGGTAGGGTTTTAAAGCATTTCACTCCCCGGGTTTTGAATCATAATCTCAGCTTAGATGATGTTGACAGGGCAGGTTATGCAATGCACTGAAGCTGGAAATAAAGTCCACAGAGGAAGAGAGGCTGCCAGCTTTAGAGCATATTAGCTATCTTTGCGGTAAGATGGTCTTTGTACACCTTAGATAAAAGTGAGTAAAAGAAAAACCTTCCAGAATGTTCTCTGTACTCCATCCTGCAATCTCTTCCCTGCTGTGCTGACAACAGCCAAGAGCCAGCTGCTACACCGTCAGGACAGTGTCTGATTCAAACACCACACACTCATACATGATCACACATCAGCGCTTTGTGGTTGACTGCCACGCACACCCATACACACTCATACACACTCATACATCAGCGCTTTGTGGTCGACTGTCCCACACACACATACACACTCACACATCAGTGCTTTGTGGTCGACTGTCACACACACACATACACACTCACACATCAGTGCTTTGTGGTTGACTGCCACACACACACACAGATACACACTCACACATCAGTGCTTTGTGGTCGACTGTCTCACACACACACACACAGATACATACTCACACATCAGTGCTTTGTGGTCGACTGCCACACACACACACAGATACACACTCACACATCAGTGCTTTGTGGTCGACTGCCACACACACACACCCATACACACTCACACATCAGCGCTTTGTGGTCGACTGCCATGCACACACACACACACACTCACACATCAGCACTCCACTCTGTGTGCTTCTCATCTTCATCGCAATAAAGCAGATCTGGACATGGTTGGCATTTTTATCCTTAATACTTACGAAAGACATTTGGATCCTAAAACCTGGCTAATGGACATGGTAAAAGGGGTGTGTGTGTGTGTGTGCCACAGCATTCATGTGGAAGTCAGAGGCCTATCTCAGTGTCCGTTTCTGCCTTCCAAATTGTTTGAGAAAGTGTCTTTTGTTGTTTAGCCCCGTGTGCAAGGCAAGCTGGCCTATAATCATCAGATGTCTCTGCCTCTACCTCCTACCTCCTGTAGGAGTGCTGGCATTGCAAATGTGTGCCCTGGGATGTAGAAATTTTCATGTGGATTCTGGGAATCAGAGAATGCAGGTAGTCAGAGTTATACGAGCCTTCTCCCCAGCTCTGAGGGTGTGCCCCCTCAGATCCTAATTGATACTCAGATCATTATTAATATTAACAATAGTACAAGCAGTAGACGCTTTGTGCAGGCAGAAGGAGAGATTGGCAGGGTTAGCCCAGTTATGTAAGGCTGCATTTCATTGTTCTGAAGTCTGCAGTTGAGAAACAAGTGGGTATTGATTTTGCTTAGCAATGTATCAATAGGAATAAATTTGCTTTTGAAATGAAGAGGTTGCTTGTTCCCCCTTTGTTTTGTGACCTTGGGTCTGTGCGGCTGTATTTCTATGCCTAGTATGTTTTCCTAGTACAGTTCTGTGACTGGGTGAGTTTCTATGCCATTGGTTTTGGGTCTAAGCATGACTCCCCTCACCATGCTTCCGTCTTCTCACCTATGATGAAGAGGACTGTGGAGATTCAGATCTGTGAGTTGCTTGCAACAGAGCCTAGAACCAAGCATCCTGCTTATATTATATATTAGCTCCATGGGAGCCAGTGGTCCTGGTGTGTGTTTTCTATGCATAGCTTCAGTGGCAGAGAGTCAGCCATGCAACTTCTTGAGGCATAGAAACAATAGGTTTTTTTCTTTGTGCTTCAACTTCTTTGTCTGACGCACATTGCTTTCTGTCTATGGCTTGGGGAATATTTTTCTACCATCTCCAGTCCTAACTAAATGTACACTATGATTCTGTTTTCTGTGTGAATTCAAATCCCCATAGATGTTTTGGAATGTTTTCTCTGTCCTGGAATAGGCTGGAGTGAAAGAATGCAGGATGGAATTGGAACTAGGCCATGACAGTCCTTATCCACCCTTATCCACTTTAACAAATCAAGCCAAGTTGAGTTGCTGAGAGTTGATGCTGCAGGCAGCAGCCAACCCCATCAGGGTCCGGTATTGTCCCTTAGCAACAGAATCCCCTTATGTTTTCAGATTTCAGCTTACAGCATTGTTACCTGGACTATCTCTAGAATGTTTTTGCTTGAGATAAGAGCTCTTCCTATTACCTCTCCTGTATAGGGAAGGGGCACTGACTGGCATCTGTCAAGAAAACATACAATTTAAGGCTCCCAATTACTTTTGACCAAATTTATTAACCATCACTCATGTTTATAAAAGAGTTTTCTTAAAAGTATAAACCACATATCTTTTAAAAGCAATTTGTATACTTCTGGAAAAATATTGACAAAATATAATGTGTGAGCTTATTTTGTTGCAAGAACTCAAATGTCAACACACCTGACTTTGGGGTTGGTATGTGCACACATATATTTGATTTGCTGATAGATATACATTTCTTTAACATAATATAAGCCGTGTTCTCAGTTGATCCCTGAGATTTATTTCTTATGATGATACTGACTCACCTTACTGCTTTGATTATCATGATAATTGCAACCTCAAGCTGAGTTGAGAAGTTTTCCCTTTTGTCTGAAATAACTTATAAAACATTTGCATTATATATTCCTTATGAATTACATAAACCTAGTCTTGTCATTTCTCTAGCATGCCATATGGTGGAGTTCATTATGAAATTAGTTCATGTGCTTTTAATAATAAAGTGGTGCAAACCAATAATCTCTGAAACGTTTCCTAGTAGACTTGTATCTGTTGAGGGGCAGCGACTTGGTTATACTGGAGACTTTAAAGGGCAAAAGGGAATGAAGGAATCTGAAGAGATGGGATTTTGCAAAAGTCAGAGCCCTGGTCTTCAGGAGAGGATGGAGAACGCTGTGAGGCTGTGGTTTGTGCCTGCAGGAAATCAGCTGGTCTGAGTAGAAACTCTCAGAATGATGGCCTCAGTAAGAAGAATGGGTGAATGATACACAAAGTTGAGGCGAAGTAACATTCATGAAGAAAGCAATAGACAATTAAAATGAAGAAACTCTACAGCTTGGTTGATTTTTGAATGAAGGTTGCCCCCTGTAAAAGTACATGGGTTTTTTTTTTGGAGGGGAGGAAGGGAGTGAGGGGATACCTTTGCATTTCAGTTAAACCTAATGGAACAACACTGACTATATTGTTACCGCATTTTCCTTTCCTTATTTAGCTTCCTTTCACGCTTTGGGGTGTTCTCAGGAGCACCTTTGTTTTTGTTGCTGCTGTTCCTCAGAACAGAAACCTAATCCTGAAGGGCTTCTTTTCAACCAGCTCTAAGGTCTCCACTATTCCACCTTTAATGGATGAATGCGTGCTGAACAAGCTAGCTGGCTATTTTCTGATATTTGTAATATTTTTTCTGCTCTTACTTGGTTTGCATTTCTCCACTAACAAGCAAGGTCAGCCTTGGCTCTGCTAATTTTTCCCTCTCGTGCTTGGGAGAGGACCTGGGTTCTCGCCTATGGAGCCTATAAGTTGAGGTGAATGAAGTGAGATGCACTCCGCCCAGCCTGGGAGTCTAGATCAGGGCTCTTTGTTTGTGGGCTCCTCATCTAAATAGTGATCGTTTCAATTTAAGCATGACGTCAGCTCTTCTGGTCTTAGTGGCATGTGGAAATGGTCTGCAGTCCATCTGCTGCCTGTCCACGTTAGTGGGAGACATTCTTTTGGTTGCACTTTCGGGAAAACAAGTCATGCCCTCTGACCCTTGACTCCCTGGTGTAACCTGCAGATGTTTTGTTTTCTTTAATCCCCACCCTTGTTGGTCTCACCTCCCAGCAGCTGTCGCATTTCTGTTGTCTACTACTACCTACATTCTGATATTTAGTGTTTTTAATATCTTGTTCTCTACACTCTCCAAAGCATCCTCTCTGTCAAAGGCCACTCTTGTTCTCTGGATCTTTGATTCCATAAATTAAGTGCTCTCTTGAAAACCTGTAAATTCTTTCTTGTTGCATCTGCTCAGAAGCCCAGATGTCACAGACTTTACCTGAATCCCCCGTGGTTGACATGAAACAAACCTCTTGATGTCCAACCAAGCATTTCTTGAGCTGCTGCTACTTTTTCCTTTCCCCATTCTTCCTCCTTCCTCTTCCTTCCACTTAACTCCTCTGGAAATGACCCACTCGTGTCTACTCTTTAGCTCCACACCCGACTCAATGGCCACCACATTCAAGGCACCGCCCCTGACTGTAGACACCAGAACTTTGGTTTTCATCGCCCATTACCTGGAAGTATTCTCATAGTAAGGATGGTTGTATGAGATACAGAGAAAAAAAACCATGGTCTTCGTGTTGGAATATGGATGGCTAGATGACATAGAGCCAGAGGGAAACCACCATCCTCATGTTAGAATAAAGATGGCCAACGATGTGCTGGAGAGATGGCTCAGTGATTAATAGTACCGATTCTTCTTCCAGAGGACCTGGATTCAATTCCCAGCACTCATGTGGCAGCTCACAACTGTTTCCAGTTCCAGGGGACTGGACACCCTCATGCAGACCTACATTCAGCCAAAACACCAATGCACATAAAATAAGACTAAATTAAATGATTAAAAGAGAACCAAAGATTTTTTTAAAGTATGATCTCCCTCCCCATGGGAAGTCTTATCCTCTCTGAGGAATGGATATGGGGTATGGGGGAAGTGGGAACTAGGATTAGAATGTAAAACTTCAATTTAATAATAATAATGGATGTGATTATAATCAGAAAAATAAATTAAAAAGTGTAGCTTCCATGAGGTTGGTACAGAGGATCACTGTGGTCTGTATGTTACTCCCTTGCCTGCTCCTCTAAGATATGTGACTCTAGACGTCTCTTCCTTTCCATTATCCCCGCCAACCTCTCCTCTCTGTAGTTGTGTAATCCCTATGGCCCTGTAGACACTTATAAATTGTATTTACATTTATAGAGACATTAGCACTATTGTCCTAATGGCATTACAATTTCTTAGAAGGACCCTTTACTCATAACATGTTACAACACTGATGTCTTGTATGTGTAGTTATAATGAGTAGTTGTTTTAATTGATTTATGGTAAACATGAAAAAGTGTTTGCGAAATGCCAAGAATAACACACATTCGTATGGTAGCATATACATTAAAATTTCAAAACCAAATCTGTGTATAAGCTTAGACCTGTTTTTCTTTAAGAGGAAAATAAATTCCAATCAATATCAATTCCCCAGGAACAGATAATGAAGATATTTTGCTATCCATGCACGAGGCGTTATATGACAAGAGTTTTCCATACTAGATCTGTTTTTATCTTCAGCGTCTGTTCGAGGAGATTATTGCCTTTCTTTAAGCCAGTAACAGCATTGGTTTGACAGTTAGCATATGCCCATTTAGTCAGCATGATATTACTCAAGCACTAAATCCAAGAAAAAGAACATCCAACTCTATTGTTGGTTGCCAAGGAAGAGGGGACAGTATCCTGAAACTGGCAAGCAATGCGCGGCATGTTTCTTCAGTGCCAGGAATGAGGCATGGTTCAGAAGCAGTGTTATGTCCTTTTTCATACACGGTCATTGCCTCACAGTCTGACTCTGGTAAGCTAATGTCGAATGAGAGTTAACAGTACTTGTAAAAAATTAAAAAAAAAAAAAGAACCAAGAAGAACAAGAAAGAAAGAAAGAAAGAAAGAAAGAAAGAAAGAAAGAAAGAAAGAAAGAAAGAAAGAAAGAGCCTTAGAGTGGCTGCCTCCTGATTTCCCTTAGAAAAAATGTAATTGAGCCATAGGAGTAACCACAAATTTCTCATCCCTAAACATTCATAAAGGATCAAATGTGTTTAAAAAGTCTAATTTACAGGGCCAAAATAGAAATCTAATTGGTCTGGAATACTCATTTGAAAGCGACAGAGGTGTCCATGCTTTGTCCTTGCTTCTGAATCTAGTGGGGTTGACCAGTGTGCAGGGCTCAGCCCTGGAGTCTTAGGAAATGGTCCTTACCATTCCCTGCTGCTCCGGTGGGTCTTGTGAAGTATGAACGCTCAGCCTGCAGCCAAAGGAAAATGTACATCTGGCTTGTTAATCACGGCCAAGCACCGATGTCTAGATTGCTCTTTGTTGAGTGGCTGCCTTCTGTATTTGCAGGTTAACATATGAATTATGTGATATCCTGATAAAAAAGCCTATAGTGGCACCTGTTAATTGTCCCAGGGGACCTCCAAGTCCTTGCTGCTATGCTTGTTACCGGATCTGCCCTCTCTGACATCCTGGAGGAAGATCATTCATTTTTTTTATTTTTACCTTTTTCATTTGTTTCTTTCTTTCACATTTAGAAATTGGCCCCTGGTTACGGGAGTTCAGAGCGGAGAATGCTGTGGATTTCTCGAGGTTAACATTTGACCCAGGACAGAAGGAACTTATCGTAGGAACCAGGTAAGAGATGCTGTATTTTTGTCTTCAGAGATATTTTCTGATTTCATTGTTTATGTGTACAGTATGCCACCCCCGCCCCCCCCCCCGGCTTTCTTGGCTTAAATCAGTGTGTACTGAATAATGTAATTTCATCTGAGGAGGAAGGGTTAAGTACATGCCATTTGGTACGTCCTCAGTAAGGGCACAGCGAGCTCCTCACTGCAAGTGTGGACCATCCCCGACCTGCTGCAGCAAGTCTGCAGACCTGATTTCATGAAATTGTTCCTACCACAATCCCAGAGGATTCTTTCAGGGTTTTATTCTTACGTTAGAGATGAGGAGACTGGGGTAGAAAGTAAACAAAAACAAAAACTTGTTGTCCAGAAGCATACACCCTGTGAAAGATGGACCCCAATTTCAAACCCAGCCACTTTGATCCCAGCAAACATGTTTTTGACTTCTGTATGTTTTTGAGTAGAGTTCAAGAGACCAAACATCTCCATATGCTTGGGCTTCTAAACAACCACTGTTATCATGTCTTTCCTTCTTTTCTTTCCTTTTCGTGTGTGTGTGTGTGTGTGTGTGTGTGTGTGTGTATGTGTGTCTACAATGTCTCCTCTGGTGGTAATCAGATTCCTGTGTGTGGTCAGCACCTGTGTGTATCTGGGCACTAGGTCCCAACACACAAATGTATATTTGTTTTCATCATTCTGACTGATATTTCCCCTGAAAGTGTGCAATTCCTACATTCGGAAACATACTATTTGTAAATATGGATTCTTCTGGAACCTGAGGAAGGCACCTTGGGCATCTTTTATATTATATGTATTTCTATGTGGTAAGACACATATTTTGTAGATCAAAAGATTTAAAAATTCCTGCATAGACCAGAGTGCAGCTCAGTTTAAATTGTGTTCTGGGTCTTCCAGATAAAAATAGAATGTCTGCAAGAACCATCTGCTTTCAGATTCTAAGTCAGAGCATTTGGGGAGGACATAAGGGGTCACCGATTCAACTCTAAACCCCACAGTTCACCTGTGGCTCCTGAGAAGCCCTAAGACATGCCTTCAATTTGTGCATAGCGTGACATGCTATGTACATACTGTCAGTGAATGGAGAGCAGGCGGCCTAGGTCTCAGTGCCAGGTGGGTGCTGTGTCAATGCTTGTGAGGAGTCTGTGGCTTTGAGCCAGACAGATTCTTGGTGTCGTTTTTTCTCAGCCTCTACTGTGGATGGGACAAGGGGGTTTCCCATGTTGATCTCATCACGTCCCATCACTTAGAGTATGGGCTGAGCCACTGCACATGAACTAGCTCTTTCTTTCCTCTGGGATCAGGTTTAATTTTTTTCTTCAATACTGGCTAATTCCTTAAACAACCCATTCCATTTTTTTCTTCTTGGCTACATCCTTCTTATAGAGAAGGACCTGACTCAATATCCTCTCTGGGTCATGAGCAATGCCTGCACTGCCTGGTTCTGTTACTATCCGAGGGTCTATTTTTCTCACTACACTACTGAGAGTATTGTGTTATTCCTGCACAAGTGTCGTCTTTGTCCTAGGCATCAGAGTATGGGTCGAGCCTTTTGTGTTTGTTTGTTCATTTGTTTCATTAAAATGTAGCATAGTGTCTTTCTCCTTGTAGAAACCCATAGATAGCAGACTTTGTAACATGCTTAATCTCAGATTTGGTTTGTCCCTTTACACATCTGTGGGAAATGTTCAGGAAAACAGCACTGGAATGAACTCAGGTTTATTCCAAATACCTACATTTGGAGTGAGCATGAGAAGGTGGCAGTGGTATACTTCCAGGCTTGCCTTGGACTATGATCCAACCAATGGGAAGAGACCCTCTCCTCTAAAGCAGGTACAGGTGTGGTTCCAGCCAGCGTTGATCCTGCAGCCCCCACTCTTCTTTCAAAGCTTTTTAAAAGGCTTTCCACTAGCTAGACTCAAGAGTGTCCACCATCATGGAAAATTTGGCATTTGGTCAAGATACCAGCTTCTCTTAGAGGATGTAAGACAACCTCAGAGTGACCTGAAATTTGTGACAGGCTGTCTTCTGTGCCCGCTCTGGGTGCAGTAGTAGTGAGAGATGATGCTCAATGGGACATTGTCCTTGGTCATCCATCTATGAGAAGCTCTGCTGGTCTTCATAGCATTGCTTTCCAGGCCCAGTTCTTCCACTAGAGAATGGACCAGTGCCCAAGTCACCCTAGTGGGCAGAGTAAGGTGGTACCCAGAATGAACACAGATGAAATACTCAGTGACACCTGAACTTCAGATGAGCAAAACATGGTATTTTTATGGTAAGTATGCTTTGAAATCCTGAATACCCTAGGGATACAGGCTGTATCTTATATTCTACAACTATCTTTAATACATTGTGGGTACTTGATAAATGAGGAAGGAAAGAGTACACTGGGCTTCCCAAGCTCTGAGCATTATTTTCTTATCTTTAAAATTGATACAATAGTGTTCACCCCTTCAAGCTGCTGTGCGGATGAGTGAAATAGTCAGTGACAAGCCACTGCCACATTAACACACCCCCTGCAAGTCCACGGTGTGACGAAGCCCTGAGCTTTCCAGATGAAGCCACGTTCATGCTCATACACATTTCAGACAAAGAACCCTGAAGGAAGAGGGCAGGAATTTCATTTAGGAAATTTGGTGGGATTAGGCTCAGGACATTTGAGAGGGAGTCTGACCACTTATAAAACCTTAAAAATAGCCCAGCCCTCAGGTTCTTTATAGGAAGGCATGACCTAGCAAGACAAGTTTAGATAACATGTGCATTTTTTTCAGAAACCAGTAACGGTTTAAAAATATGAGCTGTGGAAAAATAGAACAGGCCTCTTTATTTTGATCCCAGTTAGCAGTAGATATTATGGAACCATTTCTGGGACAGTTTCCTTTTATATCAGTGATGCTCTACGTCCCCAAGAGCGAAGTCAGTTAAAAATCTTTAGCACTCTTTGATAAAGAGAGCTTATTGTGTAACAGAAGAAAAAATACTTCTTCAGGCAGTTTGTGCTTCTGTAGCGCCAGAAGGCCTTTGGTTTGGAATCCATATAGTTTCTAGAAGGATTCGCTCATTTACCGTTTCCAAGGTGTATGGTGACTTTCACGTGAATTCAAATGTCTTGGCGTTCAAATCCTGCCTTGCTCCTGCATCTTAAAAATTTAATAATGTTCGTGTCTGCAACCATTACACTTGGCCATCTTCCTTTTAAGGGAATGTGGAGCATGCAGAAGACAGGAGGAAATCACCACTTCCAGAGACAGCCGCAATTCACCTTTCAGTAAACACAATTACTCGGCTCCCATGTGCTTCCATTCTCAGGATAATTTGTTTCGGGCGGCTAGATTCTTCTTGCCACAAAACCTAGTGAAATCAACTTCATGGATGAAAGAAGAAAAGAAGATCAAGCAAAGGAATCCGCAATTGCTTAGGTTTTTCTGCGTGGCTAACTGTGGAAGCAACGGCAGTGATCATACTTCACAAGCTCCCAGCTTCCATTTGCCGCGGATAGAACTGTAGCGACATACGGGAGAAAGGGAGAATACATTTTTCTTTTCCCTGAGATTCAATCTAAGTGGTAGAAAGTGATGATCCTGAGTCCCGGGTTTGAGTGATGGTTGCAAATGACAGCTGATTGGCTGCACGCAGCATTATGTCGTTTGGAAGTTAGCTACATTTAATAATACAAAACACTGGGCACTGGTCATGAAAGAGTGCATCGCTAAAGCACTTGTAGCGTCTTTGCCGTGGAACAATGGGGAAGAAATGGAGGGTTCCTTCGTGGCTATTTGGTCATTTGTCTTCAAAGTGACTTTCTACATGAAAGCACAGTTCACTGTGTGTCTTGGTTCTCTGATGTTTTCCCTTTAAATTCAGCCTGTCTCCTAAACTGTCAATTAGTTACTTTCCATGTTTTCCTTCTGGCTCTCCTATTCTCCACCTACCGTTTTCTGTGTGATGGGCATCCGCGTAACTGCGGTGTTTCAGTTAGAAAGGGCCCTGCTGGTGATCCCAGACCAATCCACAGTCTACAGGACTCAGTCATCTGTGTGGATGAGGGGCTGAGATTGAGACCCAGACACCTTATATGTAGATCAGATAAAGATCACGATTGAGGACAAAACCAATGATTTATTTTTCTGGAAATATTTGCTTTTAATTTTACTGGAAATCTACCGCCAAACAGTAACACTCTGACTATACCATGAAGACAGATGCCGGGTCTGTGTAGGTCTCCTTATACACATGATCTAATGTGAGGATCAGCCAACCGTGCCCCCACCACAGACCTAACCTCAGTGCAGATCCCTCATAGCTGTGCACCTGGGTTCATGTCAGGACCCCTTTATGGGTGTATATTTTACACACTTGATCCATCATGCCAGCCCCTGAATCATCATCCTAATCAGAAAACATTTCTCTCTATAGCAGATGATAAGTTTTTATATTCCTGCACAGAAAATGTCAGACATTGTTGACTCCCCATGGGAATCCTTACCTGCTCTGAGGAGTGGATCAAGGGTGGGGTAGGGAGAAGGTGGGGGCGTAGGAGAAGGGGAGGGAGTGGGAACTGAGCTAGATATGTAAAAGGAGAAAAGATTATTCTAAAAATAAATAAATAAAAATGGTATAGATTACCAATAAGCCCAGCTTTTTGTTTTGTGTTGTATGTTTTTATAAGAAAACTAACTAGTTATTAATTCGGTTTGGAAACCAAGTGCTTCCAATACAGGGCTTTAGTTTCTTCAGCAATCACAGTGAGCAGAGTTGTTGAATAATTTCACTGTATTCTTGGACCATTTGTTTTCCTCATCCTTAGCTTTCTAAACCTGAAAATTAAAACAAGGAAAGAGTCACACACTTTCCTTCTGGTCGAATTTGCTTTACATATTCAGAACTGCTGAAACTCTTACACGCATTGAAATTCTGGGTTTGCATGGGACATTCGTACACTCCTGCCCTGGTCATCACAGACCATCAAATAGTTTAGTTCTTCACTGTGTGTGGCTGGGGAGGCATTTTTATAAGTTGTTCTTTGAAGAAGAAAAGGATGTATATAGTTGGTTGAACTGCATGTTCTTAGAATGTGGCTACCTTGCAGTTCCTACCAGACTGGGCAGTGGCTTTGATGGTTTGCTTGAGTTGGTTCTGCCTTGTTTCCATTGGAAGCCAAGACCCTGGCGCTGCTTCTCCCTAATGACCTCACGGTGAATTGCTCTGAGAGAGCACCTGTTCTCGTAAGAATGTGTTAAATAAAGGCTTTTATTTAGTTAAACTGAGTTTTTCCCTCATGAAGCAAGTATTCTACCACTTCTCCTCACGGCTTGTGGGGGAAGGGCTCTTTTAGATTCAGATAAACTTTACTTTTCCAAGACTGCTTAATGCTGTTCTCTGTTCTTCAGATCGCGTTAATCCCCGTTTTTGCTTTAAAATTTTTACCTGAGATTTAACCTGCTGGAAGCACCATATCATTAAAAGGAAACCTAGAAACGCTTATAGGATCGACAGTTCGGCTTCCAGCAGACGCACCGCTTCCTGGTTTTGAAGGGTGTGTTTTAGTCGGGCTTATGAAATTAAAGGTAACATGCGCCAAGGGGATGAAATCAGTGATTGGGAGCGAATCCAAGAAGCAGTGGCCCCAAGATGCACAGAAACCTGAGGGGGAGGCTTGGCCACAGAGGTGCTGTGTTCTCATCAATTATGGCCTAGGAGACGCAGTTGAGAGGGAAAGAGGGACAGGGCTGCTCATTGCTGCCCCTTTGGTTATATGACCTCACCTGAACCCTTACTATTAGACTTAATTACATTTTTCGTCTCCTTTCCATTTCCTCCTTGGAGCTGGTATTGTGTGCATTGGTGCTTAAGATCTTTTTCATCATTAGCATGGCTTAAGGCAAGCGGTCATTTAATGTCTCCTTTAAAATAAGATAGGGTCTGTTTCCCTTGGCTGCAGGCAAGTGCTCCAGGGAGCCAAGGTCTGAAGCCTTCTATCTAGGCACTGTTACTGAGATGCAGTTGTCAAGATAATGTCTTATGTAGACTTGTCTAGGGAGAGTGGTCTTTTGGATTGTTACCAGTTCTCGTAGTTTTTTGTTACATTTTCCTGTCCAGGGTTTAAGACCATGCAGGTGGCCAAGTTCATTGATTTTTTTTTTTTTTTGTACTGTTGAGGCCAGTAGAGGATTTAGTCTCAGGGTGACTTGAGCTTGAGATACTTGGGATAATTCTCTGTGCTAGCGACCTAACTCTGGCTATTGAGTCAACCCTCACCATGCAGGCCTTCCCTCCCCATTATAACTCTTTATTCCTAGATAGAATGAGAGACTCAAGGTCTTGAAGAGTTTGAAGACAAGAGTGTTTTTGCTGTTGTTGTTTATTTAAAGAGATGTTTTTTTTTGGGGGGGGAAATACCAGATTTGAATCGTTTCTACTAAAAACCCATGTGTAGGACAGGAAATTAATTGTTTTATCTCCCTCACCTTGTAAGAGTTCTATCTAAATATTTTAGTCATGCCCACCCAGCATAACCTTTTTCCATCTCTCTTCTAGGAATTTGGTGGTTTGGCATAGTGACTCTATTCTCCTTGGAGCAATGCCTCCTTTCCCTTTTCTCCTCCATTTCCTGTGTGCCAGTTTCTCTCACACTAGCCAATTGAGTATGATTGTGAGGTCAGACCCCATTCAATGGGGAGAAGACACAATCACCACATTGAGTTAGAATTAAAAAAATTGTACTTCCCAATCCCTGTCCTGGTATGCGTTCACTCTTCCAGGGCACACTCTTTTGAACAAGAGACATGTTTGTCTTGTCCACAACAAACAAACACAACACCAACCAACTAGCCAAGCAAACAAATAAACAAACAAGCTTTAACCATATTCCCATTTCACCTGGTCCTTTTTTTTTTCTGCATTGTCTGTTTAATTAACTTGACCTGTTGACTCATAATTTTTTAAAATCTCATCTCTTAAAGATACCCAGCTATGACCTATGGAGTGTGTGTGTGTGTGTGTGTGTATGTGTGTGTGTGTCTTCTAACTTTGTTATCCTTTGTCCTCTATTTACTAAATATCAGTATACTTAAGGATCAATTTAAGCATCCTCTGTGCTTGCCCCAGCTCTGGTTCAGAGAGATTCCTGACTTTTGGCTTTGCAGGGTGGCAGAGACACATGGTCACAAGGAATAATTTCTTTGTGAGTAGACTCTGTGGCACGGAAGACAATAGTAGTAAAGGATTTGATGGTTGTTGGGGCAAGGAAGGCTGCACTGGGAAGGCATCCATCCAAGTGGGCCTTGGAGATGTTTCAAGCGTGGGTAGACAAGAGAAGGATTCTCACGGGGAAATTACAGAATGTCTTGCATCTGGGAAAGAAGAACTTGGAATGGGGGCTGCACAGAGGGACTCAGAAAAGAACATAACTGTGGGTGAGGCCCCAGGTCAAAGGCAGAGCCAGGATTTGATCTTCTGAGATAGGGCTTGACAATCTTTCACACAGGCTGAGGACTCTCACCTGGGCTTTGTAGACCTGGGAGGTCTGCCAGACTTTATGGCTGTTCAGATCCTGTCCTAGCTGGCACTGGAGGGGTCTTGCTGACTTCAGGAAGACACCCCCGATTTCCTCATGCTCATATCTCTGCGCGAGGAGACGCTGCTGCTGCGCTCTGTGCCAAATGTGCCAGGGTCAGGACGGACCATAGCTGGGGTTGTGGTCTGCGCTCTGTGCCAAATGTGCCAGGGTCAGGACAGACCATATCTGGGATTGTGGTCAGATAAGAACCAACTTGAAGCTCGGAACAGAAATAGGAAAGGAAACAGGAGGAGACATTTTTCAGAATTGGGCTTGACAGTGATTGATGGCAAAGAGAATGGGGCATCTGAGAGCTAGGGTCCAACGGGACTGCTGTGGGATTCTCTGGGAAAGGGAATGCTGGTGAATGAGCAATGAGGTCTTGCTTAGTTAAAGCTGTGTGAGCACAAAATCTCAAGTTTTACTAACTGAAGAGAGCCCAGAGAAATAATTGTTCATATAAGTAATTAAAATGGTGAACATTGCTAGGAATTCACAAGCTAAAGGAGTCAGAAATATTTAGCTGCTATTGTTCCAAGTGATTGGTTTCTCTATTAACTGGAAAATAGAAAATAACAAATCGCATAGGAGAAGAAGTCAGCATGGACCCTGGTGTATTATTAAGTCAGCACCAGAGGCATCCAAACCTCATCCCGAGGTCTACAAATTGCATTAAAACATAATAAAGTCTATATGACTGGAGTATTTGCTAACAGTGTTGCCTTGTAACTTTTGTCCAAAGTATGTGTCTCAGGAAAGTTTTCTCTGAACTGTTTCCTAATGCAAGCATTGAAATCTACCATTATCTCCTCATTCTTGCTAAGTGAGAGGCTACTCTATTTCTGAGCCTTTTATTGTTATTCTTAAAAACTAGTGTGGGTTTGTTTCACTGTGTTCTTCTTTGTCTTTTTGTTTTCTTCAGGATAGAGCCTTGATTTGTATGCTAGGCTGGCCTCAAACTCATGTGGCAATCCTAGCTTGACCTTCCAAGGGCTGGAACCCTATGTGTGCACTACAATGACTGACAAGATCTTAGTTTTTCCCTTCTTGTCTTGTTATGGAACTGGTATTGGAGATTGCACTCAGCATCTTAAGTATTCTGGGAAGTCGTGTAGCCCTTAACTGTGTTCCTATCCTCTGACTTTGTCTCCAGTTGCAAGAATGGAGCCCACATGTCTCCATTACATACTAGGCAAGTGTCCTTCCACTACAATGTGTTTACATATGACTTATGAACTTTTCACTTAAACATGTCACTGTGGTATTGATATGGCTGAACATAAGTTTTATGTTTTGAAACCTTTTTCTAGTATGTGCCACTTTTAAGGGTTCAATTGAAATACTCTTTTTTAAATAGAAAATTAAATGAGCCTGTGATAAAGTATAAGAAGAAAAGTTTTCTATGTGATTAAGACCCCCCCTCAAAAAAATATACAGGTGTTTAGAATGAACTTGTAGGCAGTAAACAGAGTTTGAAATATCCACTTTAAACAGGTTGGGGAGCTGCATCATTAAATTCCTTCATATTCCTTACATTTGTTAACACGTTTGCTCTCTTAAGGATTCACGGTTAATTTCTACGGAACATTTTATGTTTCATATTGCATGCCTGCCATTGTTCTTCAACTTTCAAATGATTTACGTTCTTTTAAAACTTCACATCTCTTAATATAATTGAAAATTTGAGCTTATTGGGTCCAGGTCAGGCAAAGTTTCAGTTAATAGCACCTTCTCGGACTCCCTCCTATCGTGATTGTTTATATGCAATGCACCAGCTTCAGTCTAAACGTTTGCTAAACAGCGAAAGCTCCCCGTGTCCGTTGTTAGTCTGTTCTCCATGCATTCCAGTCTCTGTTTTTCTCAGTGCAAGGCCCATATCTTCTTCCCTCGCTCACCGTCTTCCCAGTTACAAGACAACTTCTGCCTCACCACCTCAAATAAGAATTTAGACTTCTTTCTTTGCCTTTATAGCCATATTCATCAGAGGCCAATTGAGTTATTCTAGATGAATGTCGTCTTAAAACACCAGTGTCTTTCCTAATTAATGGAGGTCACAGTTACATTTTACTCTGTCTCTAGATGAAATGAGTCGTTCAGTTAATATGCTCCTGATGGCTCAACCTTTTCTTTAACAGCTTCAGAATCGTAGTATGTTCCATGAAGACACTATTCAGCTTCATCTGTTGGGGACTGCGCTGTTCCTTCAGAGAATGGATTGTTCTGCTTTCTGATTTGTTGCTAATGTTCCACTGGGGGATGAGATATGACCCAATGATGAGTTCCTCCATCTGAGAGCCAATAAGACATAAAATCCAGTAGAATCAGAGAGAACCTAATTGGACTTCGAATGGTGAGAAGGATAAACAGGCCTTAATGCTGTCATTTGGCATCTGTCAAAGGCAAGGGCTTTGAGATTTGAATTAGTCGTCTGCATCTATGGGCTCCTCCGACAGCAGTTACTCATAAACTGATCCGGTTTATTGCATTTGAATGTGCAATGTCTAATTTCATTCCAAGACCCTGGGAACTAATGTCTACTTTTTCTCCAGAAATACTAAGGAGATACAAATCCACATTTTTATCTAGTATAACAATAAAATCAAACCAAGTTTACCACTTAGCAAACTCTGGCCTCTTATTTCTATAATGAGAAGAAACTATGGAACTGGAATAGTTCCCTTACCCTGTGTCACCACACACAGAACAATCTGACATCTTAATCGTTTGTACCAATGCCTTTCTCCATTGAAGGATGACCGCGGTCCTCATTACTACCTGTTTACATCTAGAGGTGTTATGGAGATGAATGGGACTTCTTAATGCTTTGAGCTGCTCATGAATTGACCCATTAGAGAAACAGATGCTAAGAGCAACGTTTGGTTAGCATCTCTGCCTGGCTGGGAGCCCAAAACATTACTCTTTCATGTTGGAGAGGTTGGTGGCCTTTCTCCTGGAGCTCACATATATTGTTTTCTCACCTCTGTGCTCACACAATTGCAAGATAAAGTGCATGCCTCCTCTGCAGCGCCCTGGAGAACAGCCATTTGCAGGCGACATAGATCTTACTTTGTGGTGTGAGTGGCCCAACATCTGGGAGTATCAATTTTTTATTCCTTTTAGAAGATTTTCTTTCTTTTTGTAACCTTTAACTTCATAGGTCACTGACCTAAACTGTAATAGATCAAGCTGTCTTGAGAGATTTAAGGTCCTTCTTGTTGCTCAGCCGGATTGGAATGGAATTTTTGTGCAGCCAAAGTAGTCTTAAGTCTGTTCTTGGGGAAAAAAGCAGTTTGAAAAAGAAGTTGGAGGTTAGCAGGGTCCAAAATGTTTTTTTCAGATCCTTTGGTCCAGAAGAGGGGATTAAAGAAATCCCATCAGCACCTCACTTGGGATTCTTCTTATAAAATATCTTTCTAATAGGTGGGGATTGTTGTTGAAGAGGACTAAAATGTCCAATGTTACATATTTGGACAAAAACAAGGGGATGTTCCTGGGGGGAGGAAAAGAAAAGGGGAAAGTATAACTATAGGTTAATCTCCAAAAACAAAACAGATAAAATCTAAAGGATTGTCAGTTACTTGAGTAGGCTGACAGATTGTGTGTTTTGACTCTGGTTTCATAGGTGCAGAGTCTGGTCCTTGCTGACATCAGATGTGGGCAGGCAGCTTGGAGAAGAACTTAAGAAAACAGTGAAGGTGAAGGGGGGGGGGCTCTGTGTAATCAGATCGTTCAGACCTAGCTGCTCTCCCGGTGGAGAGACGTATGTCACAGCCAGGTCATAGTCACAGAGGTGAAGGCGATGGCCTGGAAGGAAATGCATTTCATGAGCAGCACCGGGGCCTGATCATCTTATAGTGATGTGTCCACGTGTCTGGGGATGCTGCCTGGAGATGAGAGCTGACTGCAACCTAAGAGCTGCTGCCTGTCTCTCTGTTTGGTGTAGGTGAAGTGAGGAAGAGGAACTTGGATGGTTGATTGTAAAGGCCACAAGACACAGATAAAATTGAAGATAGGGTTTTCCTCTGAATCTACAACCATGAACTTTCTGTACTGCATCTTTCCATTTGTGGAGCCTTTCTCCTCTACAAATAGGAGGTGTTTGGTTCTTATTGGCTTGCTTCCAGAAGATTTGTAGCCAATGGCTCCCTCCCCTTTAGATTAAGACATGATTGAAAATGAGTTAAGAATCCTCGGTGCCCCTGTTAAAACTCAGGAAGTACTACCCAGGGACAAGCCATGTCTTCCTTGATGCTTTTTCAGGGCAGCTGAGTAGAGGTAGGGATGATGGCAGGACTCACAAAGACTCGAGTGATGTTCCTAGGAGACATCATCTCCTCTCCGCCCCTTTTATCGCTTGCCAAGTAGCCCTGCTATATAAATTAATTATCTAGGAGATGGTGGGAAGGGAGCCATAGTCCTCAGGTGCTTTGAAAAGAAGCAGATATTGAAATTGGCTGGCAGTGTCTCAAGGGGGTTGGGGTGAGTTGAAAGGCTAGCAATGGGCGAGAAGCAGACAAAATAGAGTTTAGACATTTGAATTTGTTTAGAATGATGTGGATGGTCATTTTGAGATGTGTGCCTTCCTTTATGAAAAGCACTGAAACCTGGAGGCAGAGACTGTAGTGGGTGATCTCAGAACACTCCTCTCATCCCTGCTTCGAATAGAGAAAGGGTTCTGGACTCTTCTTCCCAGCCATTGTGCCCAGAGCTTCAGAGTATCAAATGGGTACCGCTATCTGCATTTGCTCATGTCCCTGGAGTTTGTCACTTTTTCTTTGGGTATGGGGCTATTTTTCTGTGATGTCCCCTGAGATTGGTACTGTATTATGAACATGAAGATGTCTGTGTATATGACAGTCTTAAAGCTTTACTAATACTTGAAGTTATTTACTTCAACATATTTCTTGAAATGACTACTAAGTCAGAAAAGAAAAGCTTCTGGTCTCAGAACCAATGACAAGAGAAGCAGGCAATGTCTCTGAATACTCAATGGCACCACTCCCATTCCTACCGACAACTCAGCAGGGAGCCAGCCAGAGTCTGTTGGCTTTGTCTGTGCTCAGATGTTGATCCCCCCTCCTTTCCTCTACACAGTGAAACATATGTGGAGAACTTTAATGCGTTGAGAGCTCTCAATCACTCTCAAAAATGGATTAGACATTTGGACTGCCAATTGTATGCTTACAATGGGTCAATCATGGTTTTGTGTTTTATGTCTAGACTTAAAACTTCCCTAAGTGTAGAGAGTGATGGAAGATGATTATTGACTTCATTTTATAGGCAAGGAGACTGGAACACAGTCATTCGGTTTTCTTGGCAAGTTTGTTTGCTTGCACAGTCATAGCTTTTGTATGAGCATTCCTAACCCATAGGTCACTGCAGTTACAGAAGGGAAGCCTTCTGCAGTCAGGACCTAAGAATCAAACCAGTGAATGCTGACAAGAGGCAAGAGTAGACCCTTGAAGAAGAGTTGTGTTTCATCCTCTTTACATTAAACTTATCTCCAGAGTCAAGTGCCCACAGCCACTTCCTAATTCACATCAACCCTAACAGGCAATTAGAGCTTACGTCTGCCTCCTGCATATACGCTGCATAGTCCACAGCTCTTACCAGTCCCAAGTGCACATCCCATGAGACGTCACATGCCCTTATTCTCTGTTTCAGAGAGTTATTTGCCATATTAGTAGCAGGATGGTACTTTGTCCCCCACATCATTACTTGTTTTTTTTTTTTTTTTTCAGTCATTCCCATGATGCTTATAGACTTTGACATTGTGGGACCTATTAAAGGTAACGTACTCTCTGTATTATTTTGCAGGAACTATCTCTTCAGATTACAGCTTGAAGATCTGTCTCTCATCCAGGTAGGTGCAATTTATTAATTTGTTTATTTTAGCTTTTACTTTTCATGTCAAGGAGCTGAAAAGAGATGCATGCAAAGTTGTTGACCAGGATCAACAGGGTTCATTTCCTCGGTGGTCAGGCCCCAGGACGCTTAGCTACCTGACCCGATGTGAGTCATACCTCCCTCTTTTAGTTTCCGGTTAGTCATTCCCTCCTGGATGTGGTCTCTCCACTCCCTGGACATCATCCTGGCTTTCTCTTCATCAGATGACAACAGTGCCAGGGACATCCCTTGAGGCCTGGAAGCATCTCTTTCCTCTAGTGTGAGCAGGTGTTGATGCATCTACTAGTTATCATGTTTTATAAAATATCCTCTTCTCCTTTGTTTATCATGTATCACAGTGGTCATGTGGGTTAAAAGCCTCAGAAAGCGAAGAGAATATATTAACCTTTAAAAATGAAGTTTGTTTCTGTTGCCGCTTGGAGACTGAGCTTGGCGTCCTTGTGTTTATTTATTTTAATAGAAGATCTGATCACTAAAGCTTCTTTTCTCCATCTATTCTCTTAGGAAAGTGTGCCAGGCAGGGACTCCTAGGAGGGAAAATGAGGAATATATTCATAACCCCCCCAACCAGTGTTCCCAGGCTTTTTTTGCGCATTGTGTTGGAATCTCTGGGTTTTTATAACATTTTGGGGAAAAAGGCTTTAAACAATTTAATAATAGCCTAGTGTCCTATGCTCTAAGGAATTACTGGAGAGAAGCTGACCCTTTCCATCTAGAATGCTAGTGTGTATGAACATTGCTAAATACTAGAGCTAGAGTTTCAGATCAGATCCACCTTTCATTTGCCAGTGTCTTAAAATAAGACAACTCCATAATCAGCTCATATTGCTGTCCTTATCGCCGGACTTGTCATCTAGCTCCTAGCTTATTAGTAATTATCAGTTTCTTCATTGACAAAGTGGCCACAAATTACCTTAACCATATGCTATCCAGGTAAGAATGACCAAAGCTTTCAAAGGAGGTGATTGATGCACAGCTAATTTTCCACGGTCGTATATAGCTTTTGCTTTTTAAGTGATGACAATGGATAAATCTTTAATATAGTTTTATCATCTTGGGCAACAAATTTCCTGCTCGCTGCAGTTCAGCATATAGCTTTAGCTGAGCGGACAGGTTGTAAACTGAGAGTTTATTAATAAGCTGTTGGAATGATCAGCAAGCTACGGGCACGCTCTTAAGTTAAACAGAAGAGTCACAGAAATGCAGAGACTGAAGGATATCACCTATTTGTAGATCTAAAAATGACCAGTTCCAAGTAGCAGAAAATAGAATTGTGGCTCCATGAGGCTGGGAAGATGCAGAAGTGCTGGAAAGACCTTAGCCAAAGTAGGCACGATCTCAGTTAGACTGCAGGAATAACTTGGAGAGACCTAGTGTGCAGCTTCTTAAATGCAGTTTTAATAACTGTATTGTGTTTTAATAACCGTACTATGTACTTTAAAATAGTTGAAAACAGATTCTAAATGCTTTTTGCACCAAATATAATAACTTTGTCAGGTAATGCACAGATTATATAGCTTGAAGCTATTCCTCAGTGTATACACTTATAATAAATCATGTTGTGTTTATAAATACATATAATTTAATTTTTACTGAAAACCAAGCCATAGTTTAAAAAAAATTTAAACAGAATTTTAAAATTTGTTATAAATAATCTTATGGACTATAGACCATCCAATGTACAATATGTTCATTTCTGTTCTCATAGTGTCACACAGTATCTAGCTTCTCATCTGTGACGCATGGGCTGTGAGCTGGGGAGATGGCTCTGTCGGGCCTGCCTTCAATTGCAGAACCAATGTGATAAGGCGGAGTGGTGGCATCCACTTGTAATCTCATACTAGGGGACTGGAGTCAGGTGAATGGACCGCTGGGCCTTGGCTGACTGCCTGGAAAGTCTAGCCTCCTTGATGAATTCCAGGCCAGTAGAGACCCTGCCTCCACTTACAAATAAAAGGTAAATTGTGCTCGTAGTGGTCCCCTACCTCTCACGTGCATACACATCTATGAAAGCATGGACTCTCATGGAATTATGCATCTGCACACTCCTGATTATGTGCACACACACTAACACAGGCACGCAGTAGGTGTGCAAGTGTGTACAGAGAAGCATGCAAGACACAGGTGTGTTTATTTCCTCCTTTCCTGGCTCTCAGGGTTTGGGGGTTCTAGAAGTATTACATTCCAGGAAAGTAAACACTATTTACAAACAGAAGTCTCCACTGTGGGAAGCTGGTGTTTCTAGGAGAAGTGATAATTCTAGGATAAAGAAAAGGCGGTGTGAGGTCAGATTGAAGGAGCTAGTTTTAGAAAGGAAGGAGGTGTCCAAAGATGGATGATGATCTGGCAGGACACGGGGACCATCTGGGAGTGGGCTCCCTGCAGAAATGGAGAAACTGATTGCCAGGAGATGGTAAGAAGTGGCATATTATTGAGCATTGAGTCAGATAAGAATTAATGAGCATATGTTAACATTAAAATAAAAAATGAAACAAAAAGGCCAACTAAAATATTGACAGAAAAATCTAATGGAATGTTAGGATTTGGCAACATCGCACTGAAAACTCCATGACATAAGCATACTCCTTGGGTGGTCAACTTATCAACTATATTTGATGACAACCAGGATATTGACATTCTCATGACACCTATCAAGATAATAGTTATTTAGTGCATGTGGAAAACTTGCACCTTGACAGTGAAGAACCCTACTATGAACCTATGACCAAGCAGTGTATCATCACTTCAGTAGTAATGAACCAGATTTCTGTGATTTTTCATACTGAGGATGCTGCAGGGTTTCCATGACAACCCACCAAAAAATTATAACCAATCTCATCCTACGGAAATATCACTCAAGCCCAGATAAACATCTTACAAAAATCTGGCTTTGACCTATCAAATATTACAATCATGTGATATGTATTTGTGTCTAAATAAAGTTGCTTCATCCAACAACATATAAATACATCTATCAAGTATAATACTTACTACAAACTGATTCTTAAAGTGTACTTTTTTTTCATGCTACAAGTGGCCATTTTGAGACAACTCAAACATTTGCAGATCAATAGATAAGATAGAATCTTAATGTTTTATAAACATGCAAATGTTATTCCCTTGATTTTTTTGTAACTATGACGGTAAGAATTATGGAAGAGAATGTCCTTATTATTTGGGAAACCATGTCAAGTATATGGGATTGGTATGCTTTGATATGAAATCTCCTCGATGGTCTTATGTGTCTGGACAATTGTCTTGAGCTGCTGGTACCATTTGGGAAAGTTGTGGGATATTTAGAGGTGGAGCCTTGCTGGAGGAAGAAAGTCAAAGCAATGGGTGACAGGATGGGTCTATAAGCCAGCTCGACTTTCTGTTCACTTTCTGTCTTTTGACTGTGTGTGCAGCATGACCTGGCCTCCTGGTCCTGCCACCAAGGCTTCCCTGTCATGATCCATGACGGAATATAGTTCTTTGAACTGTGAGCCAGAATGAAGACTGTCTCACTTAGGTTTCATCGTGTTACGTAGTCCATCACAGCGAAATGAGAAGTAACCACTCAAGGGATGATGGGCATCATGTTTTTAAGTTACTCTTGAGTGACAAGTCATACATGTGCAGTCGCTGCAAACACCTACAAAGTGGGTACTTTGATAACATAGTAAGGGGAAGTTGGAATGAAAGTCACGAATGTTCTCAACATTTCTCGACTTCATTTCCTAATAAATGCAGAGAGCTCCAGGCATGTAGTTACTGTTAAGCCTTGAATAAGATGTTGCAAGGGCAAGGAGACTAATTGCCTTCCCAGCCATCGCTTCCTTTCGCCAGGACTACTTATGACAGGTCACATGTAGGTCGTCCACAGCAGTCAACGCTCTTACTGAGAAAGCGAAGCATCTCAGCCTCTCCACCCGGGGTACCCTTGGTCTGCTCACACTGATCGTGGAAAACAGTGACTTCTGAACAGTGTGGTGGTGTTCAAAACACTGTCCTGATAACAGGAGCCAAATGCCACCCTCCACGAGCACACACCAAGCCGGTCGTCTCTCCTGGCATGTGTTTGTGTCTGCAGGATTGTAGCGTGTTGTTTATTTAGTGTTACTAGAGATAAAGCTAAGAATTCTTTTCAACACTATTTGTTTCTCATGTGTCCCCAGGAAACAGGTCTTGTTGAATTCCATGAATATTTTATTTTTATTTAAATGACTACATCCAAGGGTGGAAAAATAATAATGGATTAAACACTGGCAAACAAAGGGATGCATTGTTCTTATAAATGGGTCATCTGAGAGGACCTAGGATGGCTCAGCTGATAAAGACACTTGCTGCTAAACCCAAATAGCTGAGTTTGATCTCGGGAATCGCACGGTAAACACACACACGCACACACACACATACGTGAGAGAGAGAATGAGTGTCTGTGTCTGTACTAAAATAAAATGCAATATTAAGTCTTAGGTAATTCTATACTATCTGGTAATCTCAGTGCAACAATAAGGAACTACGGGAAAATGTTTTACAGTCATGCATCTTATATTACTATAGCCCAATATGACCATTCTAACACAGGCTCATTACAGGAAGTGACTGAGATATTCTGAATTCATTGTTGGAAGTATCGAGGCTTTGCATTTTGTGTCTCTAGGCTGTTTTGACACAACTGGTTGTATTCGGGTGCTCAGTGTTCCTGGCTGACAGTGCAGTTGTGAGGAGAAACAGGATGCTTAAAACTTCTGTGATTTTTGTTACTTTATACAGATATTATTTTCTTCTAGAGAGTATCGAGGTTTGTATTATATATCTTATTCCTCTACTCTCCGTGGGCTTAAAAAATCAGATATTGTAGAAAAAAAAGAACTGAGACCATGGAGGACACCAAACTTGAAAAGGAAGGAAAGTCTAAGTCAAGGGGACGCCAATGACGGCGGCTCCTCTAAAGCCTCTTTCGTGGCCGGACAGGACTTGCTGCTGCTCCCTCTGGCTGGCAGACACCATGGCCTCCTTCACATGGCTGGTTTCTTACTCAGCTCTCCCATCAACTTAGACACCTCTATATTTTCTGCTAGTATCAAGCTGCTTCTTAGTCCCCCAAACACTGGCTGTTTCTCACATTCACGTAACTTCCCTTGCAGCCAGCCCTCTCTTGACTTCACCTTCTTCATACCCAGCAATAATTGGACCCCCCATCCTCACTTCAGTCATGTGCTTTGGATCCCATGACCTGAAGGAAGGTTGGCAGGTGGCCCTGAGGGGTTTCTGAGAACCATAGCTTTTCTCGCTCCTCACGTGCCAATTTTTCTATCTGTTATTTCTCTCTGTATGTTTATTTGCTGCATGAGGATACCAGGCAGCATCTGAACCAGTGACATAAATGTTCTAGCCTCCTGACGTGCAATAGGTTTCATTCTTCCTTTACCTTTATTAGAGTTACATTGATTGACAGTATGTGTGTGTGTCGGGGCGGGGCTTGCTTGTTCACGTACCATGACACATGTGGAGGTCAGAAGACAACTCCCAGAAGTCAGTTCTCCTCTGCCATTTGGGTCCTAGGGATAGAACCCAGGTCCTCAGACTTGGTGACAAGCACTGATGCATTATTTTGCCAGCTTCTACTTTGTCTTTGTAAAGTTTGTATTATTGAGGTATGCAAAATACTTCTCAGAAGTGCCCTGAAGGAGACACTTGAAAATGTCCACTCTCAGCTCTGTGGAAATCTCAGCACTGGGGTGAGCAGGCAGTTCTGGGCTCTGAGATGGTCTTCCTTACACACCTGCTCCTGTCGTCTCTACGCTCGCTGCCACTCTTCTTCTACACAGTTCCTCCGTCTCAGATGTCTCTGATTCCTGTCACGTCTTGACTTTGGATGAGCATCTAGGTTCAGTATAGAGAATGATGTAGAATGATGTTCCTCTCTTCTTCTCTTGAGTGACTTTCACAGAGTTCAAGGAACTCCAGCAGGGGCATGGTCCTCTGCCCTGTGTGATGTCTATAAACATTGTTATTTGTTGTGAGAAACCTCATTATGAAGTTGGTTTTCCTGAAAGACCCAAGTCAAGGGGCTGGAACGGAGTAAACCAATACTACCAATTGGAGGGCGCTTCATAGCACCAGTCAACAGAGGCATCAGCAATGAAGTCCTTGAGAGCCTTGAGTAGGGATGGGGATACAGTCACTCCTTCACTTACTCTGAGGGGATGTGATGTGTTTGATGCTGATCTCCACTGTCCCAGCAGAAATATCCACATATACATATGCTGCAAAGTGGCTCCATAGGGATTGTTCATTAGGAGTTTGAGCAGTCATACTTTAAATATGTAAAGAGGAACACCCAAGAGATTCTTTTAATCACAGAAATTAAGCCTATTTTTCTTCATTGACTCGAGAACCCAGCATTGATGTTGTGTCTTGTACAGGACACCTTGCCACCTAGATATGGTAATAGGTGTTTTGCCGTACTGTTATTCAGCCATGCCTGGTGAAGACCAGTCATTCTCTGGAGTAGTGAGAGTCTACCTGTGG
The DNA here is from genome assembly GCF_014885135.2 of Alexandromys fortis. Lineage (NCBI taxonomy): Eukaryota > Metazoa > Chordata > Mammalia > Rodentia > Cricetidae > Alexandromys > Alexandromys fortis. The sequence continues at coordinate 4,186,992 of NW_026067929.1, read as the reverse complement.
CACGAACTCTAATTGGTTTTAACAATAAAAATCCAGAGTCAGATGTGGGGGTTAATGCTGAAGATCAGAGAAATAGAGGCCAGCCACTAGTGCGTTGTTTTTCCTCTACTAATGCTCAGACCGAACTAGCAATTCTGTCCTCAGACTGTGTCTGCCAAACCTCAGACAGCAACTGTCTCCACCAAACCTCAGACTGCCCGAGCTCTCTGTCTCCTTCTGCCTTACATTCCTCTCTTCACTCAGCTGTATCACTCCTGTGTCTACCTCCCTGGTGCTGGGATTAAAGGAGTGTGATTCCAAGTGCTGGGATCACGTTTGTGTGAGCTTTCTCTTTTAGACAGATCCGATCTTGTGTAGCCCAGGGTGGCCTTGAAAGAACAGAGATCCCTCTGCCACTGTCTCCCGAGATCTGGGATTAAAGATGTGTTCCATCACTGCCTGACCTCTGGTGGCTTGGCTCTGTACTCTGATCTTCAGGCAAGCTTTATTTATTAAAATATAAATAAAATATCACTCCATCTGCCATTCCATGACTCTGTCTGCTGCTTTGTGTTGTCCTAGGAGATTCAGAACTCTATCACACTTAGTCTTGCCTCATGATGACAGTTATTTTATGGAAAGAACTCTTTCAGAAAAAAAAAATAGAAGAACACAGTTTCCCTGAGAACTGAGTAAACACGTTTGCCAATCTGGGGTTTTACTGCCACAGCTATGGCAGAAGCCCCCTGGACAGGTCCCGAAAAGTACAAGGGGAGAGTTCATCTCAGCCCTCACCATCTTCAGGGAAATAGCTCAAAATCTGCTTTCACGACCTTTGGTGTCCAACAGCAAGGACGAGCAGAAGACCAGAAATCTGTGCGCTCACTCACTGCTGGCCTCTTTATGACTTCTAAAGCCTGGTCTCTTTCACTCCACATTATCAGAAGCTACAGCTGGTTTTAATTTATTTTTCTGTGTATCTGTGATTGGAAATTGACTCTCAGCTTATGTCAATGTTTAAACCGGCGGTTTCAAATAGTGCAGGTTTTTTTTTCTTCTGATGTATTTGACAATGTCTAGGGACACTCTTTCTGGTCCTGACTGTTTATATCCTGCACAGCATGAAGCAGTGCCCCCCACATCCAGCAGAGAACTCTTTCATCCCGCATGGCAATGTTCCCCTGTGCTGCTACCTCAATTATCATGTATTTTGAATGTGCCAGTTTTCTGATCCATGAATTGATGGTTATTACTTCATTGCATCTAGAAAATTCATGACAATCTAGGAAATTCACCTTTTTAGATTTTCTTAATATATACAATCCAAGACATATTTAAACCCTTAGTGACCATGCTTAAAGAATCTGTTGTGATTCTAAGGTTTAAATTGCCTCCTTTTATTAATATGAAATTAAATTTAAAAAGGAATTAAATCAATTTATAATATACACTCTAATGGGTCATAAGACTCTGATATAACTACCCGAGCTGGAAAGCTTTAGAATCTAAAGAATGATTAACTTATTAATAATTTAGAATAATTATTCCAAAGAGATAGTCACATTGATTAATTTTTTAAATTATATTTTGTATTTATTGAGCTGCAAGAGCCTGGCCTCCCTGTGGCTGTGAGGAATCTTGACTCCAAAGCATCATCTCCCATTTGTCTTTCTTTACCACGTGTTCACAACATCATAATTTCCTAGAAGCAGACGGATTTGATTGCATCCTTTCAAAGATCAACGAATGAAGGTTTGTGAATTATAAAGTTGAATTACACACAGCTAGGGCGGCTCATTTGCATATTGTTAGTATGCAATCATGGTTACCTGTGGCTGCTCATCAGAGAACTTGAGCAGGCCCAGCCTAGATCATCAGCTCCTGAAGTATGTTTTTCCATCTTTGAGCATTTGTGTTTTATTCTCTTATCTGAGTGATAGCCAGTCTTCAATGAGTGTGTCACCACTGACTGAAGAGCTGGGTGGGTAGGATGTCAGTCAGGGTTATACGCTTCCACTGTTGCTGCTTCACGTTCTCACGGTATTTGGTTGATGAGAGTCTTTGTGCTCCCTTCCATGCCAATTAGAGTCTGATGAAGGCCTTGGCCTACAGCCTGGAGCCGAAGCAGCCCCTCCTTCCTCACCTGCTTCCAGGCTCCCATGTCCTGCCCACTGGCCAGGATTCCTGACAAGTGCTAGTACACCTACCACTTGGTTCAAATATTTTCTTTTTTTTTTTTTACTTTTTTCTTTTATTTAATTAATTTTTCTTGAGCTGTACATTTTTCTTTGCTCCCCTCCCTGCCTCTCCCCTCCCCTTCAATTCTCCCTTAAGGTCCCCATGCTCCCAATTTACTCAGGAGATCTTGTCTTTTTCTACTTCACATGTAGGTTAGATCCATGTATGTCTCTCTTAGAGTCCTCATTGTTGTCTAGGTTCTCTGGGATTGTGATTTGTGGGCTGGTTTTCTTTGCTTCATGTTTAAAAACCACTTATGAGTGAGTATATGTAATAATTGTCTTTCTGGGTCTGGGTTACCTCACTCAACATGATGTTTTTTAGCTCTATCCATTTGCCTGAAGATGTCATATTTTTTCTGCTGTGTAGTAATCCATTGTGTAAATGTATCACATTTTCCTTATCCTCCCTCTGTTGCTTCTTGGAGGACTTGCTGTTGAATAGGTGTGTTTCACGCAGAGCCTGGTTGAGCTTTTACCGGTTCCAGAATATACTCACCAAGTTGGGTAGACTTCCAGGAAGAGACAACCACCGTCCCTTCACTGTCAGAACACACACAAGACTCACTTCTCCACGGTCGACATTCCAGGGCAGGCTTTGTGGAGCTCTGTTTCGGTTGCCATTTGGGAGCATCATGGGTCTCGGTTGATAGTGACCCCATCCTCACCTTACATTTTTGAGAGGAGGCAGGGGGAGCAAGCCAAGATGTGTGTGAGCATTCGTTCTCAGTCAAATTCCACTTAGTACTGTGTTCTGAACAGTTACAAGGCATGCTGGGAAACGCAGCTTCTCTGCCTCTGCGGGATGAACAACAAAGGCAGGGATCCCACGTCAGCAGGAAATAGTAGTGCAGCTAGGAGAACAGGCTGGACCCCACGAATGTGCTTCTCTGTTCTCTTCCTCTAACCTACCTACCTATTTTAATTCTTTTTAACTGTACACAAACAGATTTATTCATGCCGCAGACATTTCTGCGAATACTGAGCATGATACTCTGAACAAGTCACTTAACCTCTCCAGACCTCAATTTTCTCCACAGTACATTTTGGAGAGGCGATTCAGAAACTGTGGATTATCCCTGAAGTCCTTGTCAGCATTGGAATTTTAATCATCTTGCCTTCTTTTCCTTCAGTCCTTGCTGGAGTGATCCCTGTTTCTGTGTCTTTAAGGAAAGTGGTTCCTATGAGCTTGGTGTCCTGTTTATTTGGTAGAGTTTTAATGCTGTAATCTGGTGAAATAATGATGCCGATAACAGCAGCAAGAATGACCACACATGTATCATTCCCCCTACCCTGCATTCAGTGTTAGAAAGCAGTACCCATGTTGGAGAGAATTGCTGAGGTGTGGGTACGATTTAATCTTACTGACTACTTCAGGCTCAGGGCACAGGTGGCTTCATCAAGGTTCTCAGTTCATTTGTGGTCAAGCTCAGTTTCAGCAGGGGTATGGAAGTCTCCAGTGGAAAGTGGCTGCTTCCTCTCTACCTAGTGCTGTACCAGTGGGAAGTGTTTGTGAGACTATCTGTATTGACCCTTGTTTAACAAAGACTACAGGTGTGACTTTGTGACTGTCATTTACACTGCATGTAAGGTCAGGCTCCGTGGAGCCACCTCTCGCATAGAGATTCACCATGTGTGGTCTGTGGAAGGTAAGGATTCAGGAGGTGGGAACTGGAAAGACCACCGAGAAAAGAACCAGGCTGACCTGCTCTCAGAGCTGGGGCAGATCACGAGGGGAATTAAGGATCACAAATTGGCCCAAGGCTCAGGCTGTTGAAGCAAAGTGGATAGCCCTTTACACACAATTCCCGATGCCCATATATTAACCCTACTTCCTGCTTTGGAGACAAAGTGATACAGCTTCCCAAGGCAGTGCTCTCATCAGCCAAGTGTAAATCCTCCAAAGGGGAAGCGTCTCAGCCAATGACAGGGTCCTCTGGTCTGTACATAGACCCAGTCAATTCGCCCAATATGATGGTTATTGCTCAGAGTTTTCAGGAATATTATTTAAGATTGTTCAGTATTCTAGACCCTGACTACACAGTCCCCTTGGCTCAAAAGAAACAAACCCAAGAACAAATCCACTGTCATCAAAACAATGGAAGTAAATGAACTGTTTTTATGGCTTTGTTTCTGGCCATTCTTAAATTTCTGCTTTTCATGCAGTCTCAAATAAATAGATGAATAAATAAATAGAAGATAGCATGAATGTTTCCCTCAGCTGTGTTTATCATTTAGTTTCAGGAAATAAGGTCAAGAAACGTCTATAAACCGATGGCAAACACGGTCTGGCAGTCCCCGGGCACTAGGTAAAGAGAGGGTCGATTCAGTTATCTGAATACTTTCCTACTTTCATTTCAAAAGTGGCCTGGTACTGACGTAAGGGCTGAAGGATGTGCAGGCTTGGGATTCTCTGCCCTGTTTCCATTTCCTTTCCTTATCCTGACCCTCCCCTAAGGCTGGCATTGATAGATAAGCTGGCACCTAGGAAGCCCCATTGTTTCCAGCTTAAATAATATGCTTCCTATTTGGGTAAGAGATTATATTGTAGAAGCTAGAGGTTTCCAGTTACCTAGAAGTTAATAATTAAAGAAGTGAAAAGGAAAGCCTTAGCAAATAAATAAATAAATAAAAATGAGTCACATCGCCCTAGCATTCCTTAGAGGTGGATGGATTGAAGCTCTTCATCTGATGACTGTGAACCCATGAATCATTTGTCATCCTAAATTTATCCCGAACCATGATAGATGTGGACAGAGCAACGGTGATAGATACAGCGGTACTGGGCACTGTTCTCACCTAGCACGTCTGTCTGTCAAATATGACTGCATGCCCTCTATTGATGCTTTAAGAGAAGGCATGTTACCTCTTTAGTAGATAGAAATGCTCCATCTATTTACAGCAGGTCTCACTGTCTCTTGGCTATCAGCCTTTTCCCAGCTATTCCAGCTAGGTTGATGTCAACTTGACTCAAGCTAGTGTGGTCTGAAAGGAGGTAACCGCAATCGAGAAAAGGCCTCCATAAGATCCAGCTGTAGGGCTTTTCTCAATTAATGATCCATAGGGGACGGCCCAGTCCACTGTGAGTGGCGCCATCCTGGACTGGTGGTCCTGGGTTGTCTAAGGAATCAGGTTGATCAAGCCATGATGAACAATCTGTAATAAGCAGCGCCCTCCATGACCTCTGCATCAGCTCCCGCCTCCAGGGTCCTGCCCTCACTGCTGTTGATGATGGATTATTGTTTGGGGCTGGGGATGAAATAAACGTTTTCCTACCCAAGTTGTATTTGATCATGGTGTTTCATCCCAAGAATAGTAGTACCCTAACTAAGACACTAAGTAATACCACATGATGCTATATGGGTTGACTGAGCAATTTAACTTTTTATTTTAATTCAGCCATATTCGACTTTCAGGTATGCTCAGCTATTTGGTAGCGATGCTCTAGAGAACACACAGAGAAGTTCGAATGGAGAAATTCCCTACTGAGAGCAGTGGATTCATTCCAAACATAGGCAAAAGTACTTAGGAGACTTTATGTTCATATTTTCCATGGAGTACTTACATAACTCTTTGCTAAAATAATTTGAGCCACCATTTAAACAAATGGGTAAATTTAAATGTATCTGATTTTCAAGAAAATATCTCTATGATTAAAGGTAGTGGAAAGAAAACTGTGTGATCACCCATTTGCCAACAAGTAGTTTAATTCCAAAACTGCTGTATAACAGTGGAAACGTCTAGGAACATAAGAAAGGGAACATGTGTGTATGTGCTTATCTAGATACATGGATGAAATATATATCCTTTAAGAAGTCTCCACACTTTGAGTATGTACACTATATAAAGAGACAGAGGAGATGTTAGCTAGCCAGCGAGACAGGTGATAGACAGGTGATGGATGTGATGATGGTTGAGAGAAGGAAGCATCCTCTCTTTGTAAATGGAATGGAGAAAATGGTAAACTAAATTGCACTAAGAGTGCTAGATAATAGCCAGCGATAATTACTCCAGGAGAAAGAGAAGCAGTGCCAAGAATACACAATGGCGCAAATGAAAAGCCCTCCCTTGCCTGGCATTCGGCACGGTGCTCCGGCAATTCAGTACAAGATGGAAGAGCGAACGTCAGTGAGGACCATGGCTCTCACCTGATATGTCATGTCAGAGCAATAGGAAAGATTTAAAGGTCATTACCTTACAGGAGGAACTAAAACAGGATGAAACTATGTGGGGATTTTTTTGGAAGCTAAGCCTTGATGGGATAGCTGCCTCTGGCAAACAGAAACCACATATTGACAGAGGCAGTAATATAAAGGCATGCACTGGAGTCTCGACTCATTGTGAATACACGATGCCTCTGTCTTGTAGTCAGTACTAAAATCTGAAATTGTGAGGGCTAATTCCTAGTCTAAAACAGCCTAGTCTAATAATTAGTTAATCATGTTACTGAAATTCTGAAAACATAAATTTCAAGCATATTCTTTTTTTAAGGTTTTTATTTATTATGCATACAGTGTTCTGTCTGCATATATGCATACTCGCCAGAGAGCGCACCAGATCTCATTACAGATGGTTGTGAGCCACCATGTGGTTGCTGGGAATTGAACTCAGGACCTCAGGAAGAGCAGTCAATGCTCTTAACCTCTGAGCCATCTCTCCAGCCACTCAAGCCCGTTTATCCACATGAAATACTTTCCCAGTCAATTAGTGGGAGCCAGACCTGGGCAGAACAAACCCTGCCAATACTGCTTTTTCCTGCATGGACATAATCTTAGTAAGTTTAGTTCATAAACTCGTCATAGTGACTGATTAGCAAAAGCGAAATAGTAAGGTTAGCTGGGGCTATCACCCAAAGGCGCAAATATTTTCTGTATGAACATTAAGACCTGATTTTGAATCTCCAGGCCCCATATAAGTGTGGATGTTGTACATGTGTTCATAACCCCAATACTTTGAGCTGAGACAGGAGGATCCCGTGAGGTCAACCAAGCTTGGACAACAAAAGAATGAAACAATATGGGGAGAAGCAGTGGAGGAGGGCGTCTGATACTGAGTTCTGGCCTCCAGCGGTGTATCAGGGTTGCGTACCTCCCATATTCCCTCACACACATGCATACATACACCTGGACAGCTATAAGGATACGCTGTGACAAGAGCAAGTGATCATGGTCTCCCCTTTCCAAACAGGTGACAGGCACCCATACGTCCTCTGTCTGTCTCCTAATTACGATTTATAGTAGCAGCTCAGTGGTGGGAGAATACTCCCGTGTCTGTAAGAGAAATCATGTCATAGATGGCCTCCAGGGAGAAGGCATGGGTGTCGTGACTGGGATCATGTGGTGTGCTTATCTCTGGGGAAGTCTAAGTCTTCCCTATGAGTGTTTGTTAATTACTTATAGATGAAGAGCATTTATGGGTTCTGTCTGATACAATTTTCCCATCCGTGTCAGCTTGTGCTGGGATTGTTTGAGTCTTGTGTAAGCCGCCGTATCGTTGGGATTTGGTGGGCATAGTTTCCCTCTCATATACAGAAGACAGTTTTGCAGAAGGCTTCCTGGTCCCAAAATATATACATACAAGCAGTACTAACTAGATGCAGCAGGTTACATGTATATATTTGTTCGCTTATATGGCAATAATAATTACAGAACCAAATGCCATGAGTCTGAAAAGAGCAGCAGGAAGGGCCATGGGAGAGACTGGAGAGAGGAGGGGAATGGTATAATTATATTTTAATTTAAATGTCTAAAAATTATGGAAAAAAATTTTTAAAATTTCTTAAAATACTCATTAATTTTGTATTTTGGGGAGTTTTTCATTTAATATTAATTTAATATACAGATGATTCTGTGTAGCTAAAATAGGAAAGTTAAAGAACAGATAAGGGGTCCACCAAACATCAAACCCCCAGACTAAACCTTGTCTGGACTTCCTTCAGTCCCTACTTGACTGAGGTAATTGCGCCCCATCTTCCTCTCAGCCTCACCCAGCACAGTCACCTTGTCAAAGGGGAGAAGCGGCTCCGTACTGTTGTGTTGGTGCAGGAACGCTGAGTGGCTGTGAGCAGATGCACACTGGACGGCAGATTAAACCAACGCTGGAACAACGCTTGTGTTAGCTCGACCAGCAAAATCAGCAGAACATGGCTTCACATGACAGTGTTCACTGTCTCTGAGGGAACTTTAGACAGAGCTGGTTTTAAGATGGAGAATTCCCCCAGAAAATTATCACACACACACACACTCAGAATCCAATGCACTCATGAAGAAAGGGGGAAAACTGCTTTAGGATGCAGTTTACTTGCAAAGCCTCAGACACCATCTTAAAGATTATGGTCATAAGCTTGACAATACCAATGACAAAGGTAGAAAACAAATTTAATAAAATCCCACTTTTTTTAATTCTACTACATTTTTAAATTTTATTTTGTATAGATATAGATATATTGCCCCTTCTAGCCTACGGAACCTTTGTATATATACTATGACTTCCAATTTAGTGTTGTTACAGGATTCCTGAGTGAATACGTGGGTCCCTGCGTCTATATTTCTTCTCTATCTCCTCCTGTGTCTTGTCTTGGGCTCTTTTCCTTCTGTTGGCTTTTTCCTATTCTAATGTGCTCATTTTGCTTTATCATATTAAATTCTTTTTTCTTCCTATATTTTATTTTATTTTGTTTATTTTTTGTTTAGTTGTTGAAAAAAAATTTCCACCTCTTCCCCGTTTCCCATTTCCCTCCCCCTCCTCCCACACATCACCCCTCCCCCCACTTCCCTCCCCTCTTCCCCTCCCCCCACTCCATTCCCCCTCCTTCTCGAGAATGAAGAACAGTCTAGATTCCCTGCCCTGCGGGAAGTCCAAGGTCCTCCCACTTCTATCCAGGTCCAGGAAGGTGGGCGTCCAAACAGGCTAGTCTCCCACAAAGCCAGTTCATGTATTGGATCGAAACCTAGTGCTGTTATTAAATTCTTATATTATCGTATTAATTTTCCCTTAGAAGCATATTTGTTTTTTGATGAAAGAATGAAATAGGGTGGCTCCAGATGGGCTGGGAGATGGGGAGGGTCAAGGAGGAGTAGGTGGAGGGGAAATTGTAATCAGGATATATTATGTGAGAAAAAAAATTCATTGTCAGTTGTTGGTGGTGGTTGTTTTTACTCTTGATTCTTTGGCTCTTTTGGGGGGGCTGCCACCCAGCTCCCAAATAAATCACACAGAGGCTTATTGCTACTTATAATGTCCGGCCTTTGGTTGGCTTGTTTCTTGTCAGCTTTTCTTAAATTATCCCATCTAATGGGATAAAACCGGACTCTCTGAATATGGCGGACAATGAGGGCTGCTGAGAAGCCAAGGACAATGCCACTGGGTTTTGATCCTACTTCATGTTCTGGCTTTGTGGGAGCCTAACCAGTTTGGATGTTCACCTTCCTAGACCAGGATGGAGCGGGGAGGACTTTGGACTTTCCACAGGGCAGGGAACCCTGACTGCCCTTCAGACTGGAGAGGGAGAGGGAGAGGAGTGGGGGGAGGGGGAGAGGAGAGGGAGGAGGAGGGGAAAAGGGAGACGGGGAGGGAAATGGGAGGCGGGGAGGAGGCGGAAATTTTTTTTTCAATAAAAAATTATATTTAAAAAAATTATCCCATCTATCTTTGGCCTCAGGTCTTTTATCTTTTTCTCTTCCTGTATAGCTTTTCTTTCCTTCTTACTCCATGTCTGGCTGTGTAGCTGTGTAGCTGGGTGGCTGGGTGACTAGGTGACTAGGGGGCTAGATGCCTGGACCCTGAATCCTCCCCCTTCCTCTCTCTTTCCCCAACTTTTCTCTTTCAGATCTCTCCTCCTATTTATCCTCTCTGCGTGCCAACCCCACCTGTTTCTCTCTCCTGTCTCACTATTGGCCATTCAGCTCCTTCTTAGACCATCAGGTGTTTTAGTCAGCAACATACACAAAAGTAATACACCTTAAAATAATATTTTACAACCGTCAAAAGAAAAAAAAGAATAGATAATGAAAGAACCTATATGAACAGTGTGTGATTAAGACCTTAATTCCTGAAAATAAAGACTCCATTGGCAAAGAAAGGAGATGCCTGAGTTGCACACAGGATGGAGTAAGAGGGGGTACATTGCAGGCCCTAGGATAATATGGGGTGATACCAAAGGCTGCTTTCTAGGAAGCCAACGATAGCAAATACCAGAGGTATTAGCATGTGTTTAGGAAAAGCCAGCTTGCGAGTGGGCATCGTGAGACAGACCAGAAGTGCCTGCACATACAGCGTGGATATTAACTCTAGGGTGAACACTTATTGAGGAAAATGCAGTCATGCCTTGTTTGCAAGACCGTTGGTGTGCAATATTTACCGTAAACACGGTTGCAGGTGAGCAAACACAGCATGTTAAGCAGAATGAAGACAGATCAGTATTGAGAATGTGGGAAACGCAGAGTGTGTTTATAGGGAAATAAAATTGATTTTAAAGGAGTAAGTAATATTTCCAATGTAATAAAAAATCTACATGTTATTGTTTAGATTTCAAGAAATATATGAAAACCAGTAAAAGATGGGAGTTCTTCCTGTGAGTGAATAATAGATGAACTACCGCTTGGAGGGTGCACGCTTTTCTTTTTCATAACATGCAGATTTATTTTAAATCAAGTACAGCGTTAACATTAGTATACATAATAATATGAAGAAGATATTCTATCAGTCAGACCTGCAAAGACGGAGATGGGATGCTGCGTGCACATCCAAGAGGAGGTGGCAGAGAATGAAATACATTTCAAACATAAAATTCATTTTAAAAACCTAGAACTTAGATGCTTCCTGAAACTGGCTGTTTGAAAAAGGTATGTTTTCATCCATGCCACCGGTTCAGGATGGGACAGTGGCAAATTACATTAAGAGTATTTTTTTTTATCAATACAAAACACAGCGAGACATTTACAACTTGTCCTGTGGAAAAATGGAGATGAGAAGCTATTTGGGAGGAAGAAGACACAACGGAAAAGTGTGCTCCCGATGCAAATCTCACAGGTGGTGATGTTCAGCCTGCTTCTGGATATAAGCAATAAGAGCAAGTTTGTGTATAATTTGAAGATTCCAGTATTTATCTGTGTGTGCCTTCTCAGCCTTTATTATAGTTTGTGATTCTATCAATTTTCCATGAGTGTCTACTTTATTTCCCCCCAACAAGTAATTTTTGTCTCAGGAATGGGATGTTTTGTCTCAGCCAAGTTCAGCCTTTCCCTCTGTGTCTCTTTAAGCATCCTGCTAGAGGCAAGCAAGCTTCCCCATTTCCTTTTGTAAGTCTACAGGGTTGGTTAACTGGAGTCGTCAATGTTGACTTTGTCTTCTTTCAACTCCAACTAAATAGCAACTAGAAATATGTGCTATAAAGAAATGTGATTAAAAAGCAATCCATAGCCTCAATGACCTGACCCCCACATTTCAGATTCTTTTGATTTACTGTGTATTGTGGAGACATTTTAGGACCTGGTCATCTTGTCAAATAGACCCTGCTCTCTCTCTCTCTCTCTCTCTCTCTCTCTCTCTCTCTCTCTCTCTCTCTCTCTCTCCCTCTCCCTCTCCCTCTCCCTCTCCCCTCCCTTTCTCCTTCCCTCCCCCTCCCTCCCTCCCCCTCCCTCTCTCTCTCCCTCTCTTCCTCATTCCCTCCCTCTCCCATTTCTTCTCTGTCTCCCTCTCTTTCTTCTAAAGTAAATGTTAAGAAGCCATGTCCATGGTTTTGCACGGTTCAGCTTTTCTTTTCATATTTTTTATAACTTCCCAATTTGTCATCCATCTGTGTTCTTATAAATGCACATGCATGCATAATTCACAAGTTTATGAAGAAACACTAATGTTTACACCTGATTTGACACCTTTCTTTCTTCATTATAATTATAGCTTGTCAGAGGTTCATGTCCTCTCATCTAGATTTTGGGTTTAGGTAAAAATGCTGAATGAGAAGGTGTCCTTTGCCCCTTACCATCCAATACATCTCCCTGTAGGTACCAAGTGGATCTGAGACTTCTAATCTTTGTAGAAACCAATTTTGCATTAGTTTGTGAAGATTTTTCTTTGTCTAAATGTTCCCAGTACCAGTGGTAGTTTTTCTGCTCCAGCCCTGAGACCCGCGTCTTGATTGGCCTGTGACGTCTGCAGTGGGCACTACTATGAATGAATCAGGTTCTTTAGCAGAACTGATCTGGGCATAGAAATGAGTGGGGTGTGAGATGAGTGGTCTCAGTTGCTAATTTTGTGGCCTCACTGCAAAGGAAATGCAGGTGCGGGTTATTTGGTTATTCGGCATGGCCCTGGTGCTGCTTCACTTCTGAGGGTATCCTTGTATCTGGACAAGAGCAGCAGGGTTAACTGAGCACAGGCATCAGCTTGCCTAGAGCATCTCTTCCTGCCTGTCTTTGGTCTTCCCAGGATACTCAGGGTCCTGTGATGCTGGCAGTATTACCAAGGATACACTACAACAAACAGGAAAATGACAGACCTCCAGCAGATACTGTGCTATATAGTCCATGGGACCTGGGACATGACTGCATGTGGGCCAAGAGCTTAAGATGCAAGGGGCATCCTGAGATACGCCTGTGGCCCCTAAGTACAGTTCGGTAGTACTTCTGAGAGCTCTCTACAGGGGTGAATTACACACAAAAATCAAGGAAGCTTGTGGGGGGGGTACCCAGCAGAGACATAAAGAGATGTTGCGTGAAGAACGAAATGATGGGTCCACAGTAAGAGGATGGCAGCAACTAGAGCATGATGGGGCAAGAAAGGGCAATGTCTCAAGCATCCTGAGGGAGTACAGCTCTGCTGGTACCTTGAGCTTGCCCCTTAACACTGGCTTCTGACTCCTCCCAGAACTGGGAGAGGATATAATTATATCACTCACACCACTATGATTATGGTAATTTATTGCAGAAGATCTCTGTCAACTCATATACATGTTTTCTTGATGGGCAAGTCAGTGAAAAAGACAGTACCCAGATTTTCTTGGTTTGGGGTTACTGTAAGTGATGCAGCATTACTGTATCAGTTTTTGGTAATGACACTGTGATATGCTTGCCCTTCAAAGCCAGGATTGCTCTGTGCTGCAGACCTGAGCTGGAAGCACCAGCTGCAGACACCTTGCAACCTTCTTGTCACCACGCGGAGTCTGTGTGGAATCAGACCCAACAGAGGTCACTGTTTCTAGGAATTTGGCTGCCCAGAATCCTTGTGGGATACTTTGAATTGTATGAGTTTGTCTGGGCTTCAATCTTGTTTTCATAAGTTCTGTCTTTCAGTTACACAAAATTATTATTATTATTACTATTGGCTCAAGCTGTTTCTATTTGAAGTTTTTAGGACATGCCAGAAAGGGACGCTTGAGGGCTTGGATAATGTTTTTATTCTGAAAGACACTCACATTAAAGTTTCCTAAGGTGATTTTATTGGCACTGTTCACTTGCCTTAGAGACATAGGTTGCTCCCTGAAATTTATCAACTCTTTGAAATCAGACTGTTTTTTGTGCTGGGCCTGATCTGTGTACCATGTGTGAATTGCTTTTGCTGGAATTCATCACTGGTTGTGTGAGACATTAGCTCATAAGCAACACACTTAGCTTGTAAATACAGTTTATTTGGAAATCATATTCAAAGTAGTTTTAATCTTATGAAAAAATATAAACTAAACCTGAATACAGTGTCCATTGTGGAGTAATATTTTCTTAAGATTGCCATGACAAAGTGTCACAAAGTCTGTGGCTAACAACTTCACAGATCTGTTCTATCACAGTTGGAGACACCAGAAGTCTCGAGGATGAAGGTCGTCGCTGACTTGTTCAGTCGCAATGGCTCTAGGTGTTCTTTGACCTGTTGTTTCATTCATTATACAGCTCCCCCACCATCGTCACAGGAACTTCTCCATGTGTCTGAGTATCTCAACCCTCCCTCTCCTTTTAGGACACAAGTCACTGGAGATAGCTCTACCAGAGTAGGTCACGATGATCTTACTGCGGGGTCCTTGATACACTTATCATGCCGTGCCTCTTCCTTGATATAGGCTCACATTAATGGGTTACACGTGAGTGTTTCTCACACTGGGACAGATGAAATGGAGGGTAATGCTTAGGAAACCTCTCTTTGCTCTATGCTTAGTTATTTGAAAGAGAGCCTAGAAACTTCTGGTGACATGCAGCTTCTCTTTGGGTCAGATTTACAAGAACATACAAAAAAGTGTTTTTCTCTTTGTACGCCTGTCTCCTCACCAACATGGACATGTATGACAACTCTGTATGTTCTTGGGGACTCTTCTGTGCACTCTTAGATATAAGGTAGAGGACACAGCATCCCTGATGCCATTGTTACATAAAAAAGAAAAACATTCCAGACATAGCCAAGGCCTCTTCAGAGAAACACCTAGAGGTGAAGTGCGGGCCTTCCATCACCAGGCAAGAAATGCTTGCTGAGAGGAAGTCAGATAAGAGAGGCAAGAATCGGGGACCCAGGAAGCTATATGAATCTGCCTTCTTCAGACTTGAAGTGGGAGGAATGAGTCTCTGGCTAAGCAGGAGTGCTGTGGAATCTAACTGTAACTGCAGCCCACCTGGGATCTTTCTTTGGATGCATTCTCTGACTCATGATGCCTCAGACACCCGGGACATGATCCTGAAGGGCCTCATGATGGACAGAAAGTCGAGCTTACCATGGTACCCAGAGGACACAGCAATTTTCCCAAATCTCTGAGATAGGTGTGGGGTGGCATTATTTGTCTTTCAAAGTGGCAAGTTTCCCTTTTCTCTCTGAATGTTGCTTCCATACTATGTATGGCATTGTTGGGAACCTCAGGTTGCCACCCAAACTGAGCCCTTGATGAGTCTCGAGAACGCTCCAGTGACATTTCCCCTGACTTTGTGCAACTGTGGCTTCCCCCGAAGGGAAGAACAGTGTGTTCAATGCCCCTGTCTGTGACCTTCACAGTGAGCATTGCCAAGTGTTCCTCGTGAATTGGCTCTGACTTGTTACACTTTCAGCCAAGAGGGCAGAGAGAGGTGTCACACAGCGATGCCTTCCCTCCCAAAATCTGTTCCAGTGACAAGTGTTTGCAAATGACTAAATTCGCCCAGAGTCTATACATAAAGGGATGCCCACTGTTGACACTGGGGCCTGGTCCTTGCCAAGGTTGACTTGGAACACTGGTGGAGCACTCCCGCCAACTCCTCCTGCAGAGATTCTCCCTACTTCCTGCTCAGTGTCAACACAGGGCTGGAAGCTGACAGAAGGAATTTTGTTAGCTCTGACAAAATTCCTCAGGGCGAGGTTGCTGTATCAGTGACTACTATAAACTACGGTGGGGGCAAGTAACTGAAGGGGGAAAGGGTTTATTTTAACTGATGGTTCCAGAAGGGTGGACAGTTCACAGTGATAGGATGAGTCTGTCCTGGTGCTGGAAGCTGAATGATCACTGTTTCTTTTTTTTTTCAAGTTTATATATTTATTTATTAAAGATTTCTGTCTCTTCCCCACCGCCGCCTCCCATTTCCCTCCCCCTTCCCCAATCAAGTCCCCCTCCCTCTTCAGCCCAAAGAGCAATCAGGGTTCCCTGCCCTGTGGGAAGTCCCAGGACCACCCACCTCCATCCAGGTCTAGTAAGGTGGGCATCCAGACTGCCTAGGCTCCCACAAAACCAATAGGTGCAGTAGGATCAAAAACCCATTGCCATTGTTCTTGAAAAAAGCCGGGATAAAACCGGTCTCACTGAACATAGCGGACAAGGAGGACTACTGAGAACTCAAGAATAATGGCAATGGGTTTTTGATCCTATTGCACTGTTTCTATCTATGCACCAAACCAGAGCCAGAGCCAGGAGTAGAAGAAAGCTTAAGCCTTTAAATCCCGCCCCCTAGTGATGTCATTCCTTCAGGAAGGATCTACCTCCTAGAGGTTTCATAACCTCTCCTAAGCAGTGTCAACAAGGGGAACCCAGTGTTCAAATTCAGGAGCTTATGGGGACAGTTGGCATAGAAGACTCCATTTAGCTTTTCACTCCCAATGTGCCTCTGCCCTGGATTTTGTCTCTCTTTTCCAGTTGCATTCAGGCTTCTCACTTGTGTCTCTTCAGCCTTTCAAAACCCACCGGCTTCCATCTGCTAATACCTCTGCCACTCATTCTGTCAGTTAGCCCCTTTAAATCCAGACTGGTTCATCAGTCAATGTTTCTTTTCCCTCTTCTAATCAATTTTACTGTACCCCAATAGGGCTAGCTATGATTGACAGATCTTCAAGGGTCCTTTTAGTTCTAAAATATTTATTTGTGAATGTGTCCACCGGCTATCAACGTGTGCCTCACCTCCCAGACCTTTGCCAGTCAAGGTCACCATCAGTGATTAATTAATTAATATTGGTGTTCCAACAATTATAACTCACTGTGAGCTTTTAGTGGTTGGTTGTCTGTGGCTTACATTATATGGTTTGTGTCAATGACTCACTAAATGTGTTCTAGACTCCCAGTAGCTCTACAAGGGACAAATTTACCCAGGCCGGTAGCTTGCTTTCAATACTGGGCAGAGCAGAAATTTGTTACTAAATTATTGATGATAATGACATTTGAAGACCATATAGTGAGGCAATTTTAAAGTGTTTGAATTTTATCATTTCTCTTTAAAGTTCCTATGCTATGTACACATTTCAACTGTTATCCTAGAGATCTTTAAAGTTAAAGTGAATTTTAATCTGCAGAAATTTTTATTCAAATCTTGTTCAAAATAAGTACCAAATACAACAGACCTCATATTTAATATCTATCATAATCAAATCATGCTCTACTAGCCTAGATTTTACATTTTTGTTTGGGGAAGACCTGATAAAGATTAAAATAGGATACTTGGATTCTGATTCTTCTATTCTACCCTGCTATATTATGGACATAGGCAAGCTGTAATAAAGTAACAAAAACTATTCACTTAGATGGGAATTCACCATCTCATATACTGCGAGGCTATGCTGTGTTGTAAGGAGGCCACTTGTTTGTTCTCGGCCACCCAGACTCCCAAAATAACCACACAGAAAATGTATTAATTAAATCACTGCTTGGTCTATTAGCTCTAACTTTTTATCAGTTACCTCTTACATTTTAACCCATTTCTAGCAATCTGTGTATTGCCACAAGGCTGTGACTTAATGGGTAAAGTTCCCTCTGGCTCCAGTGGGGCTACATGGCTTCTCTCTCACTCCGCCTCCTTTCTCCCAGCATTCAGTTTGGTTTCCCTCCTACCTCTATTCTGCTCTGCACAGGCCTAAGACAGTTTCTTTATTAACCAAAGATATTCACAGCATTCAGAGGGGGATCCCACATCAATGCTGGGTCTTACTAGGACCTCATCTTCCAGTGGGGTAGGGTAGGGAGGGTGTCCAGGCTGAACCATCTGCCCCTCCACCTTCTAGGGACTGTAAGCTTTGGTTTTCAATGCTGCTTACAGAGCCAGAACTCCAATCCCTTGGCCAACTCCTCCCAGAGTACCTTCACATCATCTTCTCTTGTGTATATCCGCCTCTGATTTACTTTTGACATAAGGAAGTGGGTCATGGTGTTTTGGGGCTGCTCTGATAAGATGCTAATGGCTGCTGACTCCTCAGCAACAGGAATATTGTTCATGATTTGTTGACATGAGAGTCCAAGGTGAAAGCAGAGTTTGTGTGTGGAAGGCTTACTTTTGATAGATTTTTTGTTTCTTTTTATTTATTTTTATTTTTTGAGAATTTCAATGTTTAAAGTTTTTTTTAAAAAACATTTGTAGAAAGAACATTTTTAATAGAACACAAAGCATTTCCCACTTACATAGGAATTCTGAACACAACACTGAGAGCTTTTTCACACGTACACTCAGACTGATGTCAGGACTCTGTAAATATGTCCTACTATTGTCAAGGAAGAAGAATTTTACCAACGGATTCCTAACATGCTTGATGCAGATGGCTATAGAGTATAGCTCATATGTTTGAGGGTCAATTAGGCAGTCCCAAACATATTTATAATCTCTATATAACCATAGAAATTAGTTGCCTCTATTTTATTTGCTAATATTTTCATGACATTGGGAAATATTTGCTGTTTGTAGACTCCATTTCCCTGTATGTGACTTCTCTGTTTCCTTGACCCATTAATAACACTTTCAAAAATAGCATGCTGATATTTTTAAGTTTAAATACTTAACCAACGATCTTTTCATTAAAATTCACTTTATCAGTGGTCAGTGATCACGTGTTTCACTGGTTGATACAGATTGATATTTAGCAATCGGAGACTATTGTCTATTTACCTGCTTCTACTTAGAATCAATCATAGAAAACATGGGATTATATCTGAATTTTAAAAACTTGCTTTCCACTCAAATCTCCTGAATACATAGAACGTGATTCCCTGGAAATACTGTACAGTAAAGCCAGGCTCAGCTCTTTCAGTCTTGTGGATTCAATATGAGCTAT
The DNA here is from genome assembly GCF_014885135.2 of Alexandromys fortis. Taxonomy (NCBI): domain Eukaryota; kingdom Metazoa; phylum Chordata; class Mammalia; order Rodentia; family Cricetidae; genus Alexandromys; species Alexandromys fortis. The sequence goes on along the minus strand of NW_026067929.1, from coordinate 4,168,306 downwards.
AGGTAGTGTGCAGGTGGCAGGTTTAAGTTAGTCTCAATTATTAAAGCCAACAAAGGGGAATAGCAAAATATGTTATATAATCAAACAAATGGTGCCAAGAGATAGGCAAGCAAAAATCCTCTTATATACACTGTGGCCGACTGAGATCAAGAATCAGGTAGAATTTGAATTTCAAAACACCAATTAGATTCATACTGCTGCTAAAAGTAGCAATTACTGATTACTCGCCCAGTCACTGTGAAACTAGAATAATGTTGACACATCCGTGTTCAGAGGGTCACATGTTCCTTTGTCCTGTGGCAATTTTCTCCTGCCATCTCAAATGAGGACATTTGTCTTTCTTCTGGCCTGTGTAAGAAGGTAGGGTAAAGGGCTGTTTTAAAAGTAAAAGGTGTTTCCTCAAAAGGAAATGGTTTCCCGAATTTCTTTAAGTTGTTTATTTCCAGTCTTCCAGAATTTATAAATTATAAGGTAAATTGTTTTGGCAAATAGACTGCATTCTGCTAAGATGACAAGACACTTCATGGTTGCTCCAGGCACTCCACTTACAAGATTTAGAAGGTTAAACATTAGCTATGGTCGTGGAGGGGCTGGCGAGGGGCACTCTGAGTGTGGCATGAAATGGTGCCAGAGGAGCTTGAGAGCAACCTGGGGTCACAGGCAGGCCATGGTGGGACATGGTCATGGTGGGGCAGGGTGGATGGAGCTCAATTACTCCCTAGAGTCTGGACCTTCTGGCTGTTCTTTGCTTAAAGTTCCCTGGCCATGGGGGATGCCTATGAATTACGGGACATTCGTCAGCACGTGTGGTTTTTCCCAGTAGTTTTGTGTAACTCCTCAATACACTTACGTTGATAAAGATGCCCCTAGACATGCCCATATGTTATGTTCCCGGGGTGAATTGTCCCTGTTGGACAGACACTGATTTACACTGACACCAGTTACGTTTTGTTTTCAGTTATCCATACAATTCAGACAGATGATTGCTCTTTGCAGTGCTAGGGAATTAAGTGTAAATTTTCAAACAAATATGATTTTCCACAGCAACTTTTGTTAATAAATTACCATGAGAACAGATTGCCAGTCTAGAATTCTGCTGCAGTTAATTTTGCTGTAAGTTCCCTTTGGTTTATGGAAATGAAGCAACTTTAATTCATCTGCCATTCTATCTATAATTTTTTGCTAGTAACAAGAGACAATAAAAGGGAAAGCATGGGGGACTGGAGAGGTTGCTTAGTGGATAGGAACTTGCCATACAAGCATGAGGACCTGTGTTCGGAACTCCAGAAAACATGTAAATGTAGACGTGGTAGCACTGAGTTAATACCAGTCCTCCAAGGTAAGGTGGGGAGCAGAGATCTGAGTATTCCTGCAAGCTTGCAGGACAGCTAATCTGGGATACAAAGAGATGCTGTCTCCAATAAGATGGCAATGGGGTTTTGATCCTACTGCACGTATTGGCTTTGGGGGAGCCTAGGCAGTTTGGATGCTCACCTTACTAGACCTGGATGGAGGAGGGTGGTCCTTGGACTTCCCACAGGGCAGAGAACCCTGATTGCTCTTTGGGCTGACGAGGGAGGGAGACTTGATTGGGGGAGGGGGAGGGAAAGGGGAGGCGGCGGTGGGGAAGAGACAGAAATCTTTAATAAATAAATAAATAAATAAATAAATAAATAAATAAATAAAGATGGACAGCAAGAACTGATACACAAGGTTATTTTCTGACATCCGTAGGTGCACTGCGTGTGTTCCCCCCTACAGGTGCATGCACGCGCGCGCGCGCGCACACACACACACATGCACGTACGCACACACACATGCACTCACACTTACACACACAGAAAGAATCACAGTTTGTTCTATGAGTTCCCCCTTCCTCCGCTTTACTGGGAACATGGCTTTGGACAGCTTAATTTTGAAGCTCACCAAATCTGTTTCTTTGAAATAATGAAGATTTCTGTAAGTTTTTTTCCTCAGTACGCCCGTTACATTTGCGAGTTTCATATCTCAGCTTCATACTAGCGGCTACTGAGTTTGGAGTCTCCTGGTATACTTCAGGAAACGGTGTCGACCGCGTGGAGCTGTCCAGTGGATGAGCAGACAGGAGGGACTGGTATTTGATAATGAGAGATGGGGATCACACACTGTCTTACCATTTTCACACTTGACATCGCGTAACTACGTTGTGGCTCAGGGCAGCTGGGCGGAGAAGGGAGGGGAGGAATCACAGCCTTCAGTGATTTCAGAACTTAGTGAATCCATTGTTGATCGTGACAGGTGCTGTAATAATAAAAATCTGTGAAATTGATGTTTCAAACGTTTCATATATGCCCTTAGCCTGTGTTATTAAAGTGCAAGTGGAAGGCTTCTAGTACCTCAAATTCATTTTTTTAAATTTATTTATTTATTAAAGATTTCTGTCTCTTCCCCACCGCCACCTCCCCTTTCTCTCCCCCTCCCCCAATCAAGTCTCCCTCCCTCGTCAGCCCAAAGAGCAATCAGGGTTCCCTGCCCTGTGGGAAGTCCAAGGATTTTTGTAAAAATCAGATGACTTTTGTAGTAAAGATTTTCATGTCACTAAGGATTGGGATCTATTAGACAAGAGGAATTATGTATTTGTAGCTAACACTGCAAAAATAGTTTATTGTAATTTAAGGAAAACTGCCAACAATGGAATTACATCTACGTGTCTCTTTGTGGATTTACTTTTAATTGCTTTTTTATAGTAAACTCAAAGTGATTATAAACTCAAAATTACTATACAAAAATTTGAGTCACTGTATGATCATACCACACCATTAACTGAAGATTTTTAAAAGCTATTGGCTAATTAGAATCTAAAAGAACACATAGGCTGTAATGTCTTCTATTTTATCTCCATATCTTTCTTTTAAAACCAGATGCATTGGAACTTGGTTATGCGCATACACTTGCCCCGTTGTATGTGTCCCTGCATAATTGTATGCTTAACTGCATAATTATAGCACATGTGCTATACTGATAAGTGAATATTGGTTGACTGAAAGCAAACGCCAAGTGTGAAGGACAGAGAAGCATGGAATTTGGGAAATATCTGTGTAACAGGACTCATAAAAATGATGTATTATGACCACCATCAACCTGTCCCCTGGGGGCTTTTACAATTGAAGAAAATGTCACTTGGCTAAGAGTCTCTTTACAGAACAAATATATGTAATTTGTAAAAAAAAGAAAAGGAGAAAAAGAGTTGGCTTTTGTTTGGAGAGTGGGATTAAAAGGGTTGAGTGGTTTGCATTTGATTTTCTCCCCGCTTCAGCTCAGTTTCAGCACTGAGTCCTCAATGAAATTAAACAGCTGCATTAGCTCTGGCTGGGTCCGTCTCATCAAGGCTCCCCCTCCATCCAGTCTGCCTTTCTCTATGTTTGTTCCTATTTTAGCATTTAAAAAGAATCACCCTCACCCCTGCCCTAACTGCAGAAAATGAGCTTCATTCACAAATGGGTTCATGTCTGCCGATATAAAACCTTCCGAACAGCTTCACATTTAGTTTTTCCTGTCCCTTCACCCTGATGTCCCCTCTTTTTTGTCCCCTTTCTCCTTCTCCATCACACAGCCTGTATGGCCACTGCCCTGCTCCTATGCAAGGTTTCTGGATAGGACCAATAGAGAAAGGCTGAGTTCTGTGGCCTCAGAGTTTAGGATCCCTCTCTCCCCCCCCCCCATAGGAGCCCAACAGGTCAGCTTCTCTGGCTTCAGACCTAGATTGCTCTCTGCCTGGCCCTCTCTTAAGGCATCCGACTCCTCCAAATGCCCCCCCTGGACTCCTGTTGACCCTTGTCTGTCCTTCTCCCCACCTCCTGTAACTTTGTTATAGCCTTCTTGTTAGAGCATCTTCAAATTATCCCATGAGCTGAGTGTCTCCAGTCACCCTTGGGCCCCTGGATTAATAAAGAGTTCTTTTTAAATGTATTCTAATTTCACCTAGGTTTCTGATGGTGATTTTAGATGGTATACATACTATTGCTTCTTTTCAATTTGTCTCATAGCTCTTGCTAATTTTCTTTTCCATCAATGTTTTTGAAGAAGAAAAGAAAGAGGCATTTAGAAATAACATAGCTTTTTTAACACAGTGGCATTTTTCAGAGTTTGAGGGAAATTATTTTCAAAGCACTTTAGCATATTTGACTAGAATAGGACAGAGAAAATCAATCTGTAAAGGAGCAGGTCGTGTGCGCTGAGGATTTGAAGTGGCATGATCTCCAATGAACTAAGCAGAAATGGGAGAAAACCGCCCACACCGCCAATGTGGAAATGAGTGGAGGAGGCTGAGCTCCATCCAAGAAGGCTTCGTCATAGCTGGTGGCCAGGTTTCTCCCCCTGGCTAGGCTCTCCCAGTCCCTAGAGGGAGGTCAGAAAACAGAAGAAAATGTCTTTCTCTCTCTCTAAAGGTGTATAGGTTATAAATCTGTACAATGGACAAAATTACAGCTCCTTCTAACACTAAAATCACATAAGTCATAGTTAGTAAAAACTTTATATTTCACTAAAATATTCCAACAAATAAATATCATATTGTATGAATTGGACATAATATATATTACATATTAAAAGACCTGAGATGTCTATTGTGATTTAATTAAATGCTATTTTTGAATTAAACTAAATTAAATGGTATGTTTTGTATTAAAAGAAAATTGAATACAGTTAATACTTAAGAGACCCTTAATTAACCTTAACTAGCAAGTGTCACTACATATAATATTCTAAGCTATACTCATGCCTATGCTAGCAGAGAAACTGATGTCTATAGTCATTCAGCACACATATGTGAGTATATGTGTTTATTAGTGTATGTGTGTATATATGTGGTGATATATGTATGTGTGTGAGTGTGTGCATATCTATGTGTGTGTGTGAGTAAATGTGTGAGTGTCTGTGTGTGAGTCTGGATGTGCATATGTATATTTTGTATGTATGTGCAAATGTGTGTGTATGTATGTGCAGATGTGGGTGCATGTGTATGCATGTGTGTCTGTGCATGTGTGTATGTATGTGCATGTTTGTGTGTGCACTGTGAGTTTGTTTGTGACTGAGTTTGTGTACATGTGTTTCTTTATGTGTATCTGTGACTGTGTGCTTGTAGACGGTATATATGTGAGTACATATGTGTATGAGTGTGTGCGTATATGTGTGTGTAATTATGGGTGTGTGTATTTGAGAGCGTGTATATCTGTGTGTGTATGTGTGAACATTAGCCTGTGTGTTTGTATGAAGAACGGGTAGAGGAAAGGAAGATAATTTGGTAACTGATTCCTGTCCTCTGAAACGTGAGCCAGCAGGGCTACCATTCCATCTTCCTCATTTTATAGGGTGAGTGTTGCAAGGAAAAGAGAAATATAGAAATATGCAGCCATTAGGCATGGCTATTTGGGTTGCAGCATGCCAAGCTGATGGAACAGTTAAAAGTCAGGCCCAGGTGGTGCCCCTACTTTGAGTCAGACCTCGAATGCCTAGACATGCAGATCTTCCATGTCTTCTCTGCTGCTATCTGGTTTTCCTTTGGATATTTGCTAAGCTTAGCCTCCTGTTTTTCAGTATTCATAGGACTTAATCATATTCTTGTGAATATGTACCCAAAGGGATTGGGGAGGGGCATTCTGATATATATATATGCATGAGAGATTGAGTTCACTGAGCAAAACTTGCCTGATCAGGACTGAACAAGGAAGCTGTCTGTACTGTCATGACCAGGCAGCTCTTATAAAGAAGCTTCTTTCTGGCTGAGCAAGCAGGGTCTGTATTACTGTTATTGAGTGGGCTCTTATGACGGAGCATCTTCTGCCATGAGCGTTGCAAACAACGGAGAGAACCTCAGATATCTGCTTCCTTTACCCAAGGAGGCACATGGGAAATGGAGCCCAGATGGCATGTAAATATTGCTGAAGCTGGTTTATATGTCCAGATAGACAGGAAAGAGTGGGATCAGGCCCCAGAGTCTGGAGAAAATAAATTAACAGTACATGGCAAGAAAGAAAACATTCAGTGTACTCTAAATGTAGCTATCAATCTTCAGAATGTAACGACCTGCAAGTGTGTCTTTTCCAGATGTATATCACATTGTCAGGGTGGGGCCCATTGGCCCATTGACCCGCCTCACACTTATTTTTCAGATGATGTTATAGCTGCATTTCAGCACCTTGCCTTTGCATTTACAGTGGTAAGGAGGTGGAGCAGACCTCTAGTGTTCTTGTAGGCATTAAACAAGAAGTAAGTGATATCAAATGGGGCTAGGAGGCTGGCTTCTCTCAACGCTGGACATTTGACCACAGTTTTCCTGGCCACATCTCTGCATTTTTATTATCACTTGTCCTGTCATTTGTCAAAACACTTGGGTCAAGAATCTTTATTAGGTCCCAGGCACCTGTGCTGGTTAAGAAACTTCCCTCGCCATCTTAGTGGTCTTCACCTCGTGTTACATGTACCATGATCTGTCCGCTAAAAGGGTGAAGGGCAGACACATTGACCAGGCATCTGGAAGCAGCTCTTAGGGGAACGTGCCAAACACTGCTTTCAGTTTGGCAAGTGGAAACTCCGAGTCTAGGTGTTTTGATTCTCATGCCTGCCTTTAACTAGGCTGTGCTTAATTTTTTTTTCTTGCTAGTTTCTTGATGACTAGACTGTCTTGTTAATGGCATGCCTCTTTGGAGGGGAAGAACACCAGGTACTTCAAGTTTCTCAAGAGAATTCATAGAGGATGGTGTATGTTGGTTCACAGCCCAGCAAAGAGTATGAGGTTTGCCTCGTTTGCAGAATGTTATCCTACACTATGGAGGCAAGTGCAGCGTTGGTCTTTATTTGTGTGTGGGGGGGAGGGGGGACAGGGATATTTTCAAGCAAGAAACAATACAAAATGCCTTCTTCATCAGGAGACATCCTAGACAGTAGTTGGGAGGAAAAGGAAATATGGAATTGTGTCTAAATGCTTCTAATTACAGAGAGGAGTCTTGAATTGTGTCGGGGGCACGAGGAATTTAGCACACAGCTGCAGACCTTGCTTCCTCCTCTGTTGGCTTTGGTGTTATTATTGGAAGAGAAGGATGTGATCCTGGGTGTCCTGATGGGCACTGTGCCCTAGACCGGCAGACTTTATTGGCTGTAAGAGAACGCCCTTTCTGGGCCAGAGTCCTGCTTCCTGAGGCAAGGACATCGCTATGACAGTGACCTTCCCTCCCCCATTCCTAGAATAGAATAGTAACTGAAGCAATGCGTGGGACCGACATGGAGACAGCCATGCATTTAAGTTTATCCTTTTTGTACAAGTAGCCAAGACTGGGCAAACAAAGGAGAGCTGTTCCTACTTTTCCATAGGAGAACTTTGCGTTGGTTCTGGTCTGCGATTAGGTCCTTTGTGTTTGTGATTGTCTCAAAGTTTTACCCCAAGAATTGTTCTTGAGGTTTAAAGTATAAGGGAAAAACTCAACCACTGATGACTGCTTAAAATAATTGATAAATAGGGTGGATTTTTAAATCAGAATAACCATTTTTAAAAAAAAAAAGGAATGGAAGTAATTATAGTCTTTGAGTTCCATTTTCACCGGCTCTTTGTTCACTGGTAAATGGTCGCTGTTTTAAAGACATAATTCATTCAGGATGCGTCTCCATTGAGACTGGTGAAGCGAGCCAATCTGGGTTTGAGTTTACATTATGAAAATGAAGGCCCTTTGCTATCTCCCTGTCATGATGAGTTTCTTTCAGAATTCTTTATTAGCTACTGGTTTATAGTCAACTGAAAGTAATTACTGCTGTATTCATTGCAATGTATTCTCTTTGAGTCAGAGGGTTCAGTCAGGAGAATAAATTCCAGGAAAACAAAATCTTTGCATGTGTGTGTGTGTGTGTGTGTGCCAGCATGATTCATGTGCTCTTTTGTTTGTACTAATCATTCACACGACCCTTGGGTTCTCTGCTATTTACTATGACTATGAGATAATGTTTAATTACTCTTAGAAAATTGAGAGGCAGCTGAAGAAAATCCGAGGAATGGACATTGGGTTGAGAGGGTATGCCTTCATTTGGAAATGTCCTGCTAACACAGAGCATGTCTGTATCAGTACATATAAATCACTAACATGCATACATTCAGGGAATTAATTAAAGATGATTAGGCGGGTACCAGCTAGCAAAGTACCTTGGTACCCAAGGACAGTGGTGTGTAGAAAATCTGGTTTTGTCGAGGATTTAGCCCTTGGTTGATAAGCTCTCTAAAGTTCTTTTCCTTGAGTGTGGGCAGAAGCAATGAATACAGCTCTGGTATCACTACAGTGGTAATCAAGGTTGATCCTCCTGAGTAAGTTTGTTCTACCTATGTCAATCTCCAGGAGTTTAATAGCAGGTACTCTGTCTTTGTCCTTGAATAGACAAGCTTCTGTGTTCTAAAGAAGTATGTGTCTAACATTTTACCCACCTGATGAGCGAGCGTGATTTTCAAATTCAAAGTGGCACAGTCTCACGTTGGAGGCTGATGGATTCTCTGTTATGGAGTTTCTTCTGAGCACTGCATGGGGTTAGTAAGATTCTCTAGCCTTGACCCACTAAATGTCAGTGATACCCACCCCTCATTGGAGCTTTTACAACAAGAAATGAGGACATTGGCAAATGTCTTCTTAGGGAGGGGCAGAGCATTTATCTACCCTAGGGACTACCATTACAAACCTAATTTTAGTATAGAGAAAACAGATTGCGAATTGGAGCTGTCACCTGGGTTGAATTAGATGTTTGAATGAAGTAGAGACGCTTATTTTTAGTACAGATAAAGTCTATGCTGGAGGGAAAATGGAAATTTTATCTTAACAATAATAAAGATACATTATCAAAGTACAATTATTGTTCTGTGTTTTATGTATCCTTAATCCTACTTGGAGCATTGAATATTAGAAAATAAATTTAGATAACTTCTTAATTTAGTTGTATTAAATTCAGTTTGTCTTCTATAAAAACAGAGATGATAAGGGCACATACCCTATGGAATATTTATGCAGCTTGATCTGAACTTTTAAGGTTGTTTTCATGGTGCCTAGAAGCTTTCAGGTCATAACCAGTACTGTTCATGAAGAATGGAATTAGAGTAATAAGGAAATCACATTCTATGAATGTTGATGTCACACAGATGGATTGTTTCTTTTTAAAAGTATGCTTCTTGGCAGATCATTGATACCCAGGTCCCGCGAGGATGGGTGGGTGTTGCTGTGGTTGGTAACCTCTCATCTGAGCACACTGAATTAAGTTTTGAATTCTCCACCTAAAATCTTACTTTGATTTTTCTATTCCTATTTCTGTTCAGGTTAGAGGTATCTGGTTTGCAAGCCCACCCAAGAAACTGCTGGGGTCTCAGGCACTTTATGTTTTTACAGTTGTTGATTGGACTTTTGAGTGACATGTTTATATGTCCATTTCTGTCGGGATTTGAGACTGGTCCTGAAAGTCTCTTCCTCTCAGAAATTTCTGCAATTTACTGATCCCAAACGATAACCGCAAGATATTCCTACATGTCTGTCCAGAATCTAGGAAGGGCTGTTGTGCTGAAGTAGGCAGGGCTTCACATGTCTGTTAACAATATATCTGATAGTATCACACAGGGAAATACCTATTACCACAGGCGTAAAATGAAGGCCCGTCCCTGCAGTCCAGTCGTGTTCGTATACAAAGTGACTAAGTGAACACTGGCTTTGGAAGTATGCATGCTTCCCTCCTTATTCCTCTCCTGGACGTCCTCTAAGAAAAGCATGTTGAAAGAAACAGTTTCAAAATCCTGTCCCTCTGGCACATGCCTTTCCAGGGCAAGAAATTAATAATTCAGATGTTGCAAAGCGGGGAGTAAGACCAAATACATCTCTTTATCTCAAAGGAGAAAAAAGTTGTATGAAGTCCTCAGTGGCAACTTGTAAATTTCAAGCCATTCTTTCCAGACAGTCTAAAACCCGGTGATGTATTTGCTGCAGGAGCCATGGTGCAAAGTCTACCCAGTCAATTTTGTTTTCCTTCTGACTCCTGCTTTGCCTGTCCTTTTCCTCTTCTAACGGAAAGTTGCAGATGAAACTACTTTACAGCCTTGTCCAGGAGAAACTTCTCTCAAGGGCTCAAGTGCATCAGGGGCTGCTTGTTGAGTTTCCAGTCGCAAACACCTCTAGTTGACCTTGTCAGGGAATGGGCATTGAAATGAGGTCTCTGTTTCTAAGCCCTCAGTGCCAAGCAGGTCTCACATACACTCAGAATCTAGAGAGAGTTGTGTGTCACGTGGATGCAGGGACTAGCTCTGCTCATGTTTGGGGGCATCTTTCTCTACAATTTTCTCTTTCATGTAGATTAATCAAGGTCGGGGGCATGGAAGCCTTCAGAGCCCATGCCACACTTTAATGGATCTTTGGGAAACCTAACACCTTAGCGTAGGATCACATATCAATGACAGTGAAGACATGAACCAAAAGTTGGGTGACAGTGGGGAAAATAGGATCAAGCCTCCAAGTCCCCTATATGGTCACGGAGTTGGGCTTTGTGCCTCTTGTAGCAGAATCGTACCCTATGTCCAGGACTTTCATGGGGACTGGCCACATAGGTATCTTTCCTGGGGATATTTGTCAGTTTCCCCCTGTGTTATCTTCCTGTGTCTCCTATGCCCTTCAGCACCAACATGTGTGTGCACCCAGGGGCTGCAGGTAAACTGACCTGCTGCAGGAGAGGTGTTCCGACTCTATTGTACACTTCTGTCTGCATAACTCCCCCTCTGCTTTCAGCTGAATTTCCCTTGGTCCCTTTAGTATGCAGTGCCAGGGTCGGCTTCTGACGCCTCTCCGTAGTTATTACAATGTGACTGGAGCTCAGAGTCATATGCTGCTAATGGGATTGGTTTCCTACCTTAGAAATAAGCCTCAGAACGAATCCTTGCTTTATGCAGTTCTAACATGGTCTGCTATCTGTAGAAGTCCAGCATATAAGAAGATAGATCAAAGAAACCTTGAGTTATTATCAGACAAATCTTTCCTTCTATTGCTACCATTCAGGGGGAATTCTATTGAGAATATTTCTGCTCCGTTTTTGTGTTATGGTATTTTCAAGGACATTGAACTCTTTGAAACTTTCACCTTATTTTCAGGTGAGCGAATAAATACAAGTTAGAAAACTTGCCTAAGTTTATGTCGCGAATAGAAACCAAGCCAGAACGCAGATACCATTCTTCTGTGAATCCCACAGCTTTTCTGAGTCTGTCTGCTGACTCAGACACAATCACACCTCTGACACAGTAGGGTGTTTTTCTCAGTACACACATAAGTCACACCTCTAATGCAGTAGGGTGTTTTTCTTAGTATACATTTTTCTTTGCTTCCATGTATAAAAAAAATCACACAATTGGCTTTTTCTATATTAGCAAATTCTACATCTGTTGATTCAGTCAACCTCAGACTGAAAATTCTCCAGAATAAAAACAAGCAGAGAAAGAACTGTGCTGGCTGTGTAGGGAGCTTTCTCTTCTCTCTAGTCCATAACAGGAAACTATGACAACCATTTATACAGCAAGTATATTACAGGAATTATAAGCAATGAGGATAGATTAAAACACAGTGGTGTGTGTGTATGTGTGTTGCAAATGCTATATGATTCTGTAGAAGGGCCCTGAGCATCCTCATATTTCAAGACCCAAAGGATCCTGGAACCAATCCCCATGGGAGCCATTTGTCAGTTTCCCCCTGTGTTATCTTCCTGTGTCTCCTATGCCCTTCAGCACCAACATGTGTGTGCACCCAGGGGCTGCAGGTAAACTGACCTGCTGCAGGAGAGGTGTTCCGACTCTATTGTACACTTCTGTCTGCGTAACTCCCCCTCTGCTTTCAGCTGAATTTCCCTTGGTCCCTTTAGTATGCAGTTCTTGTAACCGGGAGTCAAAGCAGTGTTTTTATATAATATCCACAGGGATGGTTCCCGGTGTAAGTGCGCTCTGTTCTCTCCCCTTCACTGTGAGGTCGCCATCATTTCCTAAACAAATTGAAATACACCTTCTTGAAAAAGAAATCATGATGCTTAAAACACAAACAAAATTTATCTTTACCTTATTAAATGGTTACAAATCAATCTGCTGTTGCTGATTAATTATCTATACTAAGTAGCATTTAAAAATCTGTGATAAATTGCGGTAATCCCTTGAAGTGTTAGAGGCGATTATTTATGAAGTGTGATGTAAATGAAATTCACTGCAGTTGAAGGAAAATAAATTCCTTATTAATAGCCAATTATCTTTCTCTCACTTCTGTATTCAATACGTCTTACTTTTGTGTTGACTCTAACTGCTGGGGACAATGATATTTATTATGATGACACTTTTACTCCCAATGTAATTAAGCTCCTTTCACATTCTAATATGGTGCTGTCATATTACCATTTACTGACAGAGCCTAGACTTCACTGCAAAATAAAAATGATACAACCCAAGTTTTATATTTCATTATCTGGGCATCTCAGGACCCCATTTTCTCTGATTTTCCTTCAATGGATGGGTGGGCTTATCACCGTCTGCCCAAGCATCCTCTCAGAAGCAGCTAGCTATCTGCATCTTATACACACAAAAATACCTTATAGATTGTTCCCTAGGTCTCTAACCTCAGCCTACCTCAGTACTTCTTTATCAATATACTAGAAGTATTTGTATATCAGCCCATTTGATTGACAGCTTTAGTATGTATCGGGCCTAAACAGATAAAATCTGCCAATACATTTGCAGGGGTAAATCATAATACAGTTGGTGTGAAATCCATTACCAGCAAAACATGATAAAATTCTGCTTCCTTTATCAAGAGTGGAGAATAGCAAATAGCATGGATGTCTAAAAAACAAGTCAATAGGCTGAAGTGGCTTGAAAAGAATTTATCATATTGTTTATTAAACAGCATGTAATATTATGATATTAAATAGGCTATGTTAGCATTCTGTAATACAGTTTATCAGATTTGAAAGATTATCCATGTTTTTGAATGATACCTTTAAAGGTACTTATTTTAAGAAATGCACACAGAAGTTAAATGAATAATATCTACATTGAAACTCTACATACTCAATAGCTAATTAAAAAGCTCACCAATGTCATATTTTGCGAATCTGTGACCTCATCTGTTTCTATTTCATCTATTCCTTTTGTTCCAAGCTACCCTGAAACACATCATGGATGATCTGGCATTGCCTGCTTTAGTGTGCGCTTGACCTCCATACTTCAAAGGGTAGCTAATCAGGATGAAGGATGCAGGGCAGGTGCAGGAACCCGTTCTACAGGATAAGAAACACAAGGAGGATCCTGGGTGCACTTAGATGGAGGAGCAGAAGGGGATTTGAGGACACAGGCGAGCAGAGAACAGAAATATAAATAAGGGTAAAGAATTCATCCATATCTCCAAGGCTGATGAACAGAAATCATGAGTCAAAGGTGTAAGCACGGAATACCAGTTCTGTGTAAGGAAGGACTTACCTGTATCATGTTGGCTGAGGATGAAAAGTAATGATGAGCTGGTGTTTTCAAATAATTGGGATTTTTTAAAAAGTAATTAATTAATTAATCTATTTATTTATTAATTTTGCATCGCGAGAACAGTTTTCCTTCCCTCCTCTCTGCTCAGTCCCTTCCCGAACTCCACCTCCTGTTTCCTCCCCCCAATCCACTCTTCCACTTTTGTTTAGGAAAGGACAAGCCTCCCATGAGTATCAACAAAACATACTTGCAGTAAATCACTTCTCCATGTATTAAGACTGGGCAGGGTGACCCAATATAAGGAGTAGGGTCCCAAAAACTAGCAGAAGAGTCGGCTCCTATTAAGTCGTCCTAAGTGTCACCTTCTGCCATACATCGGTTGTTTTCAATTTTCAGGTTATAATATAACTTTATCACTTTCCCATTCCCTTGCCTCCCTCCAAACCCTCCCATATACCCATCCTTCCTTTTTCCAAATTTGTAGCTCCTTTTTTATTAATTGTTGCTATATACATTATACATGTATGTATATTCATTCTTAAGTAAGTAGAAAACAGTGAGTCTGTATAATGTTATGTGTACATATGTTTTCAGGCCTGAGCATCTGGTATTGGATACCCAATTGGAACATTTTGAAACAGGGCTTCGATTAAGTTGCCCAGAGGACTTTGTTCTCCCTCAAGTCCAGGCAAGCCTTAAACACTCATTCTCCTGGTGCTTCAGCATCAACTCCTTAGTTTTTATATAAGCAAAGGATCTAATATGTTGTGAATATTAAAATCATGCAAAAGCCTTCATCTTTGTGGTGTGGAGACAGACGACCACAGAAAGACCCTGGAGCTCGAGCCAATAACCTTGAGACTTCCGTGAATCCGGCCTGCGCCAGCTCAGCAATGCACACATTCAGTGAAGCATAAGCCCTCACTGAATCTCAGCTTCCTAATCTGGAACTGGGATTTTTAAGGAAATGTCTGGAGGTTGAATTAAGAGCAATAGTTAAAGTCTTTCTCTGCTTTGCTCTGTGCTGCAGTCGGTGCTTCAAGGCAGTTCTCATCCTCCTTGGGCTCACAGCCAGAGTCTCCCAGGCTCCGAACATTCAAACTCCTTTGGTCTAGACGAATTTTGATGAATTTGTTGTGCGGTGCTAGAGGTGCGGTGTTGAGAGATAGCTCCTCATTACACTAGTAAAAACTGTTGAACTGTGCCAACCCCTTTCCGCTGACAGAGAATGGTTGTAATTATTTCTTATCTCTTAAGCATCTTATTCTTTTTCCTCAAGGAAAGGTTGCTTAAAAAAGAAAGCATTGTTTTCTTGTACTATCCTAACTGGCCTGGTAAACATGTCTATTTTAATAGAACTTTATACTAAACAATGATGCTTTTTTTCCACCAAGCATGCATCCTTATAATGGTAGAGACATCTAGAATCTGTGGAACCACAGCCCTCTAGATTGGTACAAATGGCACAGCACTCTCCTCCCAAATCGTGTCTCTGTGAGTTCTCATTATTAATAGGACTTCAAGAGAGCCTTTGCCCAGACATTCCATTTACAGGATACTTTATGAAGGAGAAAAGCCTACGTGCTTTGAAATGGGTCCATGTCATCTAACACTGACCGTTCTTTGAAACAGCAACGCCAGTGTAGAATTCCAGACAGACCCTCTCTCCTTTGGCTCCATCGCTGACACTGACATCCCACACAGAGGTCCCCACTCTCCTAAGATGCCCCCGGGGCATTTATGAGCAGTCATTATGTAGAACTCTCTCAGAGTGGCACTGAGCACTGATGCCTTCTGTTCATAGATTGGGAACCATGTGCTGAGTGGATGTTTTGTGGGGGTAGGAGCTGTGGGAGTGGCTTGGAAGGAGGGGTACCGTGGGGCAAAGAATGTTGAAACTTTGTAATTCCTCTTTAGTCTTCCTCCACAAAAATCTGCCCTTCTCCTCCCCACATTTCTCAGATGCCAGGCCTCAACATGAAACCAAGGCACTAAGGTCAAGTGCCTCACATTCTCACCAGGCAACTCTCGCTTAGGAGAGCCAGGGCGTGGGTGCTGGGCAGGTAAGGTAGGCAGACAACAGTCTTGGGGTGACCTTGAAAGAAGCTGAGCAGACAGTTCCCTTGACCTTGATCCTCCAGTCACCTGGGGATGGTCACCTGCATAAGGTCCCAGGGAGAGATGAGTGTTAACACCCAATGCTGTACCAG
Source organism: Alexandromys fortis (assembly GCF_014885135.2). Taxonomy (NCBI): domain Eukaryota; kingdom Metazoa; phylum Chordata; class Mammalia; order Rodentia; family Cricetidae; genus Alexandromys; species Alexandromys fortis. The sequence goes on along the minus strand of NW_026067929.1, from coordinate 4,152,610 downwards.
TAAGATGAACAACATTTGACAAGTCAAAATCCTGGGAGTCCTGGGGCAGAAAGAGGCGACACACCCTGCACCGGCACATGCCAGTGATACCTGAAAACACAGGGAACCACCAGGAGCCGAATCTGTAGGCTGGCTTTCATTTCCAGTGAGGGATGGAATTCATTTGTTCAGAGAAATCCTATGGGCTAAGCAGAGTCAAAGCTGTCTCTACGTGTGGATAAAATCAACTGGACACTGTCCTTTTGCCAAGCAGCACTGCTTGGTCGGCAGACCTTGCCAGTGTTAGAATAAGAAACCTTCAGGGGAGTGCTTTTGGCTCCTCCTGGTTCCTCACAGGTCTGAGGCAGCAGCTGGCAGTGGGCTTTCATCCTAGGCAAGCATCACAGTGCTGAAGGGTAGGAGTAGGTTTATTTGTAATTTTAATAGAGACAGCTCCAGTTACTTGGCTCATATGTGAGTATTTCCTCTTTCTCTTCCTGATATTCACATGCATGGATAGTAAGAATCCCAAGAATTAAACTAGAAGAAATTTCAGATGAGGACCTTTTCAACTTCTCTCTCTGGGGCTCAAAATAAAGGATATTACATGGTTCTTGTCCACATTGCACGAATCCTGGCATCTCCTTCTCCATGCCCAAAGCAACAGATCTCTGCAGCAAGTCACACATTTGCTGATGGTGAATGGTTCTGTGTGGTACCTGAAAGCTATATTGAATATCTAGATATTTCTCTCTTCAAATATATGTGCAAAATTGCAAGCTCAGATATGTACTTATTGTGCCTTACCATTCTTGCTTGGTACTGAGTAGACCTTGAGCTCTACCCATGGTGCGAGGTGACAGTTAGAGGAACTACATTTCCCACCATGCTCTGGGACTGCAAACCTGAGGAATCCAGAGTGTTTGCATTGGAACTTCTGTCTTTATCTTTTAAAATAAATAAATAAGATGGCTTATTTTAATCACAAGACCTTAAGGTATGGTTCTGGAATTTACCTAGGACATTATGTGAGTGATAATATATTTATTGCTTGATTCATTTATTAGTAGTCTGTTCCTTCACCTATGCCTGTTTCTGCTGCTTATCCCAGCCTCTTCCTCCCCTCTTCCACACCCTTCCTCTTAGTGTTCTTACAACTGAGGTTACTCTAGCCTATGGAAATGTGTTCCACACATGTGCCTTATTCCTAAGTGGGAGACAATGAAACCAAGCTGAAAGTAATGGGCTCTTAGTGAGTTTTATTTTCTTACAGTTCTACAACATGGTTCTTCGCAGTTGTCTCCAGTTTAGGTTTGTTTATATCTGTCATGGTGATTCCATGTTTCCTAAAGGGAACTTAGGTGAAAGAGAAGGCACCAAATGAAGGGGAACACAAATACAGTGTTCCCACACTAGCTCGGAATAGGGTAAATAAATGGTTCTTCACTTAAGGTGGGACTCACAGGTCACCACAGGGAACAGGAACAGAATCCAGCATCCAGGTGGGGGCGGGTGCAGTGGCCAACATGAATCTTTTGGTACCCAAAGCCATTTCCAACCTGGTCCAGTCTCTCAAAGGCCATTGGCTGAAGGAAGTTCCCTATCACCTGGGTACAAAGCCACCTTCTCAGAGTTTCCAATTTTAAAAGTAGCTTAACAGAAACCACAAAAACATATTGACCAGCTAAGCTGGGTTGTTATCACACTCTGCAGGTGAGACATATTGTTTCTGCGATGAGGCAAGGACATGTTTGAGAAAAGACAAATCATTATAGTCTGTGACCACTCTTTCCAAAGGACACACAGAGAAATTGCCACCAGAAATAGGGAAAAGCTCATCTGAGGGAAGTCACTGCTTCTGAGCAGCTGTGATAGTCAGAAGTCAAAGGACATCCTGGGAGGACTTGATCTGATCATGCTCTGGCAAACACTTGGAGCAGAGGTGCATTCCACTGTCAGTAATGAACACTGTTCCTGCGGTGGTGGTGCACATCTTTAATCCCAGCACTTGGGAGGCAAAGACAGGTGGATCTCTATGAGTTCAAGACCAACCTGGTCTACAAGAGCTAGTTCCAGGACAGGCTCCAAAGCTACAGAGGAACCCTGTCTCGAAATACAAAAAGAAAAAAGAAAAAAGAAACGAAAGAAGGAAGGAAAGAGGGAAGGAAGGAAGGAAGGAAGGAAGGGAGGGAGGGAGGGAGGGAGGGAGGGAGGGAGGGAGAGAGAGAGAGAGAGAGAAAGAAAGAAAGAAAGAAAGAAAGAAAGAAAGAAAGAAAGAAAGAAAGAAAGAAAGAAAGAAAGAACACTGTTCTGGTGGCTTGCTAGGACCTAATTCAAGTCAGAGGTAAACACTAAGTTGGGGGCTGGGGAAGTAGCTTTCTGCACAACCATGAAAACTTGAGCTGATCCCTAGCACCCACATGAAAATAAAATGGTTTTGGTGGTGCACTCTTGCCCTCTGTCTAGGAAGATGGAAGAAGGGACCTCCCTGAGCTTGCTGCTCAGATAGCCGCATCTGTTTGCTGAGGTCCGTGCTAGTGAGAGACTATTTGAAAGAAAGAAGAATGGCTCCTATGGAATGACATCCCATGGTTGACCTCTGCCTTCAAGATGCACAAATATGTGCACCTGTGCACACACACACACACATGTGAAGTGGGGGCAAGCAAAAGAGATTATATATGATAGACTCTCGATGACTTCTAGAACCTTGGATGTGAAATAGAAAGCCAGCATTCAGTTCTATTCCTTTCATGGGCAACAAAGTTTTTTTTAGAAATTCTTAATGCATGGCATTATTCCAACTTTCTCAAATATTGCAATAAGGAACTTACTATTCCAAACAGATTTCTTTTCTGGGTTGGCAGACATATGTATACCCACCCCCTCCTGACTGAATGGATTTAGCTTTTTAAGTCATTTGGACTCCCACAGGCATTTATTTGGAATTTTGTTTTTAAAGCTCCCTCAAAGCAAAGAATAATTTTTCAGTGAACACGTGTGGAAATATTGTTACTATGGACCTTCTGTGAATATTAAAATCGAATCATTCCCGGTAGCGCTTTGCGTTTTTCCTTCTCATTGTAGCTGTGCTTCCAAGTTACAGACAGATAAAATAAGGGATTAGAATGTGACTAAAGGGCGCTTTTCTTTAAACAATTAAAGTAATTGCATAGTTGACAACTTCGCAAGCTTGTTCTATGTAGACACTGTGCTGGGTGTTAAGTACAGTCTCCTTAGTCCTCAGCAAGACTCTTTGATATCATTGCTGTGCATGGTATCCAACAGCCAATAAGAAAAAAAAATGGGAGAAATAGGGAAAGAAAAGATAAGAAGAAAATTAATGATAAAAGACTGGACTAATACTTTTAGTCGGTGTTAGCCCAGTTCTCCATACCCACAGTCACCATAGGTTCCTATGGTCTCATTCTTTTCCCATGTCCTTTGTAAATGTCAAGTCCCCAAGGATGCTAGTGGCTTAGCTATTGAGACTGAAAGGGAGAAGATGGTTGATCAACAAGCCTTCTGTATCAACAGCTTGACCAATTGGCTATCCATCTTCATTAGATAATGTAAAACCCATCCCAAGACTTCAGAAGTCTGATCAATACATTTTTATCTGAGATGCAAAAATTTTAATGACATAGTAAAGTTTTGTTCCAGTGAGCCTTTTAGTTTAAGAATGTACATGAAAATGTGGTTATGTCTCCGAGGAACTTTTCTAGTAGCTGTATATGAGGGGAGGGGTGAAATGTCTGTATCTTATCCTCTTCACATTCCCTGCAAGTCAATACGAGTCTTTCTATTTTCCATTAGTGACATAACATCTTGTTTGGCATCTCATCTCCCCAGTACCCATTCTTAGTCCTTCACCACTCATTTTCCACACTCAGTCCAGACGAACATCCTGCAGAGCAGGGACTCTGCTTGGCCTCCAGCACCCCTGGGCTGGGACATCATCTGCAGCCTCTGATGGAGAAGCAAACGCTGACCTTGGCCTGAGTTCCTCGCGATCTGCAGGTTTCGGGTATGGAGGTCTCTAGGGGACCCCTTCCCTTGCTCATTTCCAAGCTGTCTCTGAACCTTGTATAAATGTCCTTACTATCCCTGTCATTGTTGTCACTTGTAAAGTATCTGAAACCACACCCACATTGCTGCCTAATTGGAGAACTGGGTTCCGAGCCACTTGTGATGCCCTTCACAGAGAGGAAAGGCAGTAAGGTGGGTGAGAAGAATTATTATCGCTGTAGTTCACTGACTGTCTGCGCAGTGAGGAGATGTGGTCAGTTGCCTGGATCCCCAAAACGTCCCCCGTCAAAGCTGTCCAGATGCACATTTTCAGTGAAGACTGTGATCTTTATATCACATTTCAATTTTTAGGAGAAAATTAATGACAGATTAATAAAGATACTATATAAGTCATCTGAACTGTTTTGTCAGCTAGGCAGAGCTCGGTCTTTAGAAGGGCGATGTGTGTGTGGCCATTTCTCAGTGTCATAGGCCGTGCACCATTTACCCGAAAACAAAAAGCACACCAGTCAGTCCCTTTATGGAACTTTTCAGTTGCTGAGCACAGAAATTTCTGGGTCTGACAATTTCTCCTGAGATGTTCTGGCCTAGAGCTTAGAGAGTACTACTAGTTGTGCCTTGATAACTCCCACTAGGACCTCAGTAAACAAGAGCAGGCCTTATCCCTGCTCTGTGGAAGTATGAGGTAAGTTCAAAATGCAAGTGGCTTTGCTCCTACTTCACCCTCAGCTTGAACATAAGCTCTACAACCCGGTGCTTCTACTGAGGAATGTGGGGAGCCTCTCCCACTTTCAAGTTTTCAAGTTCTGCTACCCACTTTCCGAGAGAGACTCAGTGTGTCTTTTCAAGCTACCAGATTAATCATTCTTTCAGCACATTTTTAATGAAAATGTATTCTGGGGCAGCCAGAGCTTAGATGCTCAAGAATAAATAATTGAATTACACTACAGGGCTCTTCTGTGAAAAGCTGTATAGTCAGACAAACATTTAATCAATTAACAGTAATTAAGGCAAGCATTGATGAGTGCTGAGTACAAGCATGCTGCCAAGAATGCGAAAGAGGCAGGAGTGTCCCTGGTATCTTCTAGAGAGTCCCATGCTGCAAGGCAGCTCTCAGCATGTGGCTTTTGATGGGGAGTTAGGTAGCAGTGAAGGAAAGACTCCTTTGGGGGAAGGAGCCAGTAAATACGCAGGCACAGGACAGGGAAAGAGTCCAGCCATCTGAAAGCATCTGAAGGGTTTTGAAATCCGCCCCCCCCCCCCCCTGTGCTAAAGTGTCAGAGCAATGACATCGAACAGAGAAATGAGGACAGAACCTAATCAGGCCTTGTGAATGAAGTCGGGGGTTCTGAATTTCGTCTCTAAGATGGTGGCAAGGTGCTAGAAGGCACTGGACATCGTCTAATTGCCATCTACAAAAGATGGTTGAAGTTAGAAAAGTGTTTTCATGGAGCGAGATTGGAAGAAGGACCCCCGGAAAGAAAATCATTGCAGATAGATGTAGGGACGATGTAATGGGAGGGCCAGGGTTTGTTTGTTTATTTTCTTTGTTATCGTCATCAGAATTTATGGTAGAGTGGATGCTGGCGATGTGAGAACCAGAGGAACCAGGAATAATTAGGGGATGTTTAACAGCTGGGGAAGGGGTGGTTATCTAGTCAACTCTAGAGCAGGAACAAGTTGGAAGACATGGAGGGAAAATGTGATTTTGATGGATAATAATTAGGACACTTTGGGACACATACCAAGGGATGTGTCCAGGAGAGAGTTGGCATTGATAGTCCAGACAAAGTAATGCGCCCCAGAGAGCAAGAGTGGAGAAGAAGGGTTCTGGGCACATGCAGGGGAATGCCACAGGCAAAGGAGACTGAGAAACTGCATCTGAGGGAGGAAGAAAACCTAGGCAGGATGGTACTGCTTAAAAATCCTTAGGTTTTTATATAAAAATAAAAAACAATAAAAAACCCACTTCATTCAATAGTCAAATGGCAGGCTAGACCAGCCTATTAGGGTGAAATATTTTAAACTCACCTTCAACAATTTTAAAAATCTACATTTACAGTACAACATGAAAGAGACTTCCTGGTCTCCTATTTTGTGACTTTCCAGATTCAAGATTTCATACCCCCACCATCTGATCCTACCTCCACTTCAGTCACAGACATGTTTTGTGTTTCTCTGAACATCACCATTCGATCCCACCTCCACTTCAGTCACAGACATGTTTTGTGTCTCTGAACATGGCATGCTTTACTGCTCCTTAGACCTTACCACGCTGCTGCTAATTTCCAGCAGCCATCTGTATTCTTATTTTACCAGTATCCCCTATCTCTCCCTCCCCTCTCAGATGGCTTTCATCCTAAGTTTGCTTGTGGTATCAGCTATCTCTTCTGGCAGTCTGCTGTGCTCATGAAATGCAGCCAGGCCATGTGACTGTGGAATCTTCATCAGTGGATTCAACCGAGTGTTGAAAACACCTTTTTTAGAAAGCCATCGCCTCTGAGTATTTGCAGACCTGTCGTTAATCCCTAAACAATGTACTGTAACAACTACGGCAATCCCATAAATATTGCAAGTCGCCTACAGATCATTCAAAATATAAGGGAAAGTATGTGGCGGCTGCATGGAACCATGATACTGTTTTATCTAGGGATTTGTGCATCTGCATATTTGCATATTCATGGGGGATCTGGAATTCATCTGCCTCAGATGCCAAAGGACAACTCTCTCTTCACTTTTCAAGTTGATTAGAACTACTTCTCTGTTGTCCTCTGAAGGTTGAGAATTTCTAAAATGCAGGAGGCTTTAGATGGCCCTTGTAAAATCCTGGATCCTTTCTCATAATAGAATCTCAGTAAATATTAGGTGAGTGCAGTTTCCATTTTGAAGAAACACACACACTTCCATCGTCACTAATAGCCAACAGTACCTGTTTTGTGTTATTTTCTCAGCACAGAACTGATGAAAAGGTGGCATAAGATCGGCAGAGCTTCTATTTATTTCATATACTGTGAGTATTTAAATATTAGCTATAGCTGGGCCTCAAGGAATGCCTTTATTGCTATTCGTCATGTAAAAACATAGATTTACTTTTCCATCTTAGGACTATTACACTATAATCATTTTTTAGCATTGATATAAAGACAGAGCCAAACTCAGTTTCTCGTATTACGAATTTATTTCTCTGAGACTCGAGATTATTGAAAGGACATGTAGTGATTGCCAGAGACGGCCCAGGAAGGTGGTTTTAGCAGTAGCCATAATGAGAAATCTAGAAATGGTAAGATGATGAGAGCTTTTCCCCCCAGTGCCACATTTGGAATTGCTAGATCTCTATTTTATACCTTCATTTAAAATTGGGCAATTGAGCATGTGGATTGTATATTAGTGTGACTATAAATCTAGTAGAATATAACGGTGTTTGTCCAAACACCATGGAAGGTAGACTAATCAAAACAGTTATAGATTCAGAAAGTCTTTGTGCAAAGAAAATCAATGAAGTCACTGAGGACCCACATAGTTTGCAAAACCAGAAATCATTTCAAAAAGACTCAGAGGTCTCCAAAACACGCTGGGCCATTGCCACTGCCCTGAGATGCCTACTGTGACTGTGTGGTAAGGCTCGTCTACCGAAGACAGTGCATGCTTTGGCTGTGAGACAGAGAGAAGTCAATTCAAACTGACTTGGAATTTCCTCCCTACTGGTTAATTTTCCCTAGCACCTGAAGGTACTGTGTAGGCTGCTGGGTTTTTTGTTTGTTTTTAAGGCATTCATGGTCTTACCCAGTGTTTGACCCTGCACGCTACAATACCAATTTCCAGGTAGGGTGTACCCCCTGGTGCAGTAGTAGCATGACAATCATGAGGTAACTGACTTCTGATTAGATTTGAGCTGCTTCACAGGAAGCAATTTCATGCCTGGATCACTAATTTTGATTAAAAGCCCATGATTCTAGAGGCTTTAGGTTCTAGGCTAGAGCCTATTGTTATTACATAGCTAAACAGCCATGCTTATAAATTGCCCCCTGAACAGTATGCTTATGCCCATGGACTGGAGTATCTCTCAGCCTTGGTCTGAGGCAGTCGTTTTTACAATAGGCAACAGTCAATAGCAAGATGTATAACTGGTTGGAACTCTAAGACTAAGAATCAGTGCTCAGTGCAAGACAAGATTTCTACATTAAACCTACCCACCCAGGACTAGGGTAACACAGGGGGAGGAAAGGCAGAAAGAAGGTTAAAACCAGAGTATAGGCGGGGAGAGAGCTCTCAAGCTGTCTCTGCATAGGGCACTGCTGGCCAGTCACGAAGTCACAGCACGTGCGATAGCTACACAAGACCTTCACAAATCCAAAGCCGCTAAAATCTCAGCCTAGACAGGGTAGATACGGTCAGGGTCCACTTCCATTGGGTGCTATCAGCAGTGGATAGTGCTAGAATGGGAGTATCATTCTTTCTGGAGATTGTGGCCACTAGTAGGTTCCCCCACATACATGCACTGCACTGATGGTCAGAACTAACCGAACACAGCAGACAAACATCATCATCATCAGGACATGAAGTTGGGAAGAGTGTGGTGTGGGACCTGGAGAGACTAGAACAGGAGAGTGGGATCAGGAGTGATCATATTGCATTAAATACATGTATGAGGCTCTTAAAAATGAAGAAAACAGAAAGCAATTAAATACCTTCCAGTTGATATTTGACCACATGTGTGTGCAGTCTGATTTTCACAGCTACAACACTCTATATGTATAATTGACAGACCCAATTATATGTCATCGAAATTCATTACATCATTGCCACCAAGAGAAAACATATGTGTCAATTTATGGAAGAGAGATAGCTTGTTTGGACATATAAGTTAGCTTTTTAAATATACATTTTTCTTATTTTTTGATTATACAGATTTTCCCAATGATCCATCTTCATCAGACTGGTAGTACTTAGGGAATGTGGCAGAGAGCAGTTTGCATTGAAGACTTCAGAACTATTAGACACTCTGTTAGCTATCAGCATAAAATATAGCTCCTTCCCGGGATGCTAAGAGATCTTTGGCATCATGGCCAGGGGAATCCCCTGTGTGGAGGCCATCAGAAACACTAGAAATACCGGAGGAAGAAGATGTTTCTCAGAGAGTATCTTAGCACTGGCTCCAGGGTACCAAAGCACTGTACTGTGGGAGGATGAGAGTGGCTACCATCTTCCCCTTGGGGATGCAGATGCCTGTCTTTCACTACATGAGAAGAATATGGAAACTCAAGATCTGACCTTGAAGCTCTAGTCGGCTTTCTTTGTCTGACTGTCCTTCCACCTCCGGTTGCAGGCCCAGTCCTGTCTGATGACTACCAGGTCTGAGCAAAGACTGAAAAACTTAGCACAGAAAAATCAAACTGGAGTCTATTCCCAAAGTGGGTTTCTACATTCCATTAAGGGGATAAAGAAAAACTATCCCAAAAACCACAGTGATAGATTCCTTGTGTCTTGAAGCTGGGTTTCATATCAAGTAGTTTTGGATAAGTGCACAGAATTCTAGTCAGAAAATGAGCTCAATCAAGTTTACGTCTGTGTTTTGCATGAACTTTGAGGGCTTAGGTAGTGGTGGAGGATCAACATTGATACTTCACCACCATTTTGTCAAAATCTCAGAAATGAAAGCATGAAGAGGCAGGTGTCTCCCTAGCCCCTTTCTGAGCTGGAGTCCATCTTTCTTTTATTAAGAAGAGAAAGCACCATGTGTTCCTTATTATAACTCCTTCACAGCCGGCACACCCACTCTTTCAGCAGGACTTTGTTAAAATGGGAGGGAATTGGGAATATCCCATGTTCAGGCAATTCATTGATAAAATTCAATGATAAAATGCATGTGGGTTAACAGAGCCTGGAGCCAGGCTGGCCTCAGTCTGAGGTTTGCCTTATTCAAGCGGTGGCCTCGTCACCTCGGGGCACAGCTTTCCACATGCATGCGTCATTTGAACATAGTGCTCCTGCCAGAGCCGTGGCTTGCTGGAGGGGTACACTATGGAGACTGGCAGAGAGACAGCAGCATCATTTCCAGTCGTCTGGTGTAAGAGCAGTCTGGAGTGACTTCTCTAGGGCATCTTACCACTGGCCTCGTCTGGTGATGGACTGTTAGTTTGATGTTCAACCTTGGCTACTCCTTTGCTCCTTCTGCACCATTTGTCTTTGGAAGAGGGCGTCTTCAAAAGCGGGGAGAGGGTTCTGCTTCACACATTTGTGTGTTGAATCAGGTGAAATCCACAATGGTGACGTGAAAGCTGATGGTGGTGAATCACAATCATTGTCCCGCTGTGAAAGTCGGCGTAATCCCCAGTATCATAACTAGCATGGATTTTTGGCATTCAGGATTGAAATGGGGGCATACGTTAGCTGAAATTCTGAACTCTAGCGAGAACTGTGTGTTGACTGGCTAAGGCTAAATGCCCTTTCCTGGCTGCACTGGAGGCAGAAAAAAAAAGTAATATTAGCATTTAGTAACATTTCCTTTTCAGAATTCTAAGAGAAATGTTAAGACTCAAATGTAAAACATAATTTGCTGCTCGGCTTTCCTTATTTTTCTGCTCATAAATTCCAACCTCGTTAGCTTTGCTGCATGTCCTAGACGGCAAGCTACAAGTTTCCCCTCATTTTTCATTTCTGTCTGTGTCATTTTTTACATCATCTCATTTGCTTGACTTAGGACATGAAATTCCAAGCAAATAAATCACTGTGATGTGACTTTGAAGTAAAGGTCTTGTGCCGGACTATTTTGAATTCCTGTGATGTTAGAGGCACCTGTCATGTGATTAATATGGGTTGCCTTGTTGTGTATTTTTTTTAACTTGCTCTGAAAATCAGAATGTATTACAAATAATGAAGTGTGTTGGTTTCAAAAATGTCATGAATTTGTGTGAATTTGGTCTTTTTCAATTAAGCAGTTTGAAAGTAGATCTCCCTTCCTAACATAGTTTTCTTTAGAAAAAAAATTATAAGGTGGTTTCTCGTGACCAGAAGTGAGCCACTTATGGGGAGGGAAGGCGTAGTGTGCCTGTCACTCAGACCCAATCCGCAGAGCCAGGTGTGGGAGGGAAGGGTAGGAATTCACTTCAGCCAAACTCGAACTTTCTTATTCTGTCCATGTTTCTAACTTTTCAAAAGACACTTCCCTTCTGGCCCTGAGGTGCCTGGATGTTCTGGTACTTTCCCCCTTCTTGTTGTCTTTCCCCATGTCTGACTGAGCCTGCTGGCAGCGGCCTAAACACAACCTCCTGTTTATGTCTATCTTTTTCTGTGTCCTGTGACTTCTCTATAACATCTCTCTCGATTATTGATTTCACTGTCAGTGTCTTGCTTGTACACACACACATACACACATCACACACATACACACATCACACACATACACAGAATACACATATCACACATATACACACTCATACACACATACATACACACATCACACACATACACACTCATACACACATACAGACATCTCACACACCCACACACACCCACACTCCTCACCTCACCTCTTGACTGGCCCAGCCACTTTTTCCTAGGCTGCCTGCTTGCCTGTGATGGTGCACACATGGCTATTCCCCATCCCAAAGACCTTGGGTTTCTTTCCTCCCTCTACTGCTCATTTCATCCCAGGGCACTGTCTGAATTCTTTGCCGTCCTTAAACACTTTCCCTTCTGTTTGCTTACTCTCTGATCAGTTCCTTTAGATCGTCTCAAACCTCCTGCGCTGGCTTCCGTTCATGTCAGCTTGACAAGGGCTAGGATCATTTTGAGAAAGCAACCTCATTTGAGAAAATGCCTCCACCAGACTGGCCTGTGTGGGCACATTTTCCTGATTGATGATCACTGTGGGTGAGACGGGCCTACAGGGGGAAATGCCACCATTAGACTGGTGGTCCTGTGTGCTCTAAGAAGGCAGGCTGAGCAAACCAGGGGGTGCAAGCCAATAAAACAGCACTCCTCCACAGCCTCCACGTCAGCCCTGCCTCCAGGTTCCTGCCCTAACTACAAGCGCTATGCAGAAATAAGCCCTTTCCTCCCTATGCTTTTCTTAGTGTTTAGCACAGCACTAGAAACCCGAACGAAGACATTTTGGTTATTGCTGTATATGTTAGCTTTCTTATAGTTGTGGCAAAATTCTTGACAGTAGCAACTTCAGGAAGAGAGGTTTTCTTTTGGCTCAAGGTTGTGGGCACAGTCTGTTGTGGAGGAGAAGTCACTAGAGCTGGAGTTTGAAGTATCTTCTAACAATTTATCTAAAGTTGAGGGGCAGCAAGGAGTAGATGCTGATACTTGGTTTTCAGAGACCTCACTCGGAGGAATGACATAGCTCACAATTAGGGTTTATCTTTTCCCCTCAAATGATCTGATCTAGCTAATCCTAGATCTATCCAGGGTTTTGTTTCCATGGTGATTCTAAATCCCATCAAGCTGATAATTGGGATTAATCATCCACTTGTCCTGAAAACTGCACTCAATCCGTTTTCTACACATCCCCACCTGCATTCAGTACCTCATTCATCTGCCTCAAGGCTGTGACATATCTTTCTCTAGGAGCTCTTGATGCCAGTAACCTCATCTTTCATATTTATAGTGTAAGTAAGGAAAATATAAAGTCTCTTTTACTTTTCTTAGTTTTGGACTGGAACACCTATAATAAAATAAAGATTGCAAGGCAGCAACAATAGGTTAGCACCAAGCTTCTCTCATGTATACATGGAAGGCATCCAGAAAGAGGAATAACTCGAGATAGATGGCTGAGGATTGGAGTTTTGATATAGTCTTCATCTAAATCCAACAAAGAGCAGACTTCCTCTGTATGTGCAAACTCTTATTACAAAAGAACAATTTTTCTGCTTTCAGAGTTCCTCTCAATTTTTTTTTTCAAAATATCCAGTTTAAGATAATACTTATGTCAAAGAGGCACATTTTCAGAGTGACCTATTTTAGTCTCTGACAGGGTGCTCTGATGTTTGGTAGAAACACGAAGGTAAACACACCTACTCTGTGTGCTGAGAGTGTGTCGGTGCCTACCGTGTGTCATTCAAGGCGTAAGCCTGTGTGAGTGTCTAGGCCAGTGGTCCTCAACCTTCCTAATGATGTGACTGTTTGACTCAGTTCTTCGTGCTGTGGTGACCCCCAAGTACACAATTATTTTCAATGTTATTAATTTCAATGTAATTCTCTACTGTTATGAATTGTAACGGAAATATCTATGTTTTCTGATGGCCTTAGGCAATGCCTGGCAAGAGTCTGTCTGCCTCAAAGGGATCGCAGCCCACAGGCTAAGAACCACTGGTCTGAGAGTGACTGGTACAAAATCACCACACACTGGAGGCTTATGGCCTGTGTACTAAAGCCCAGGAGGCAGCTGGGTGGTGTCCCCAGAGATTTTAATAGAGCCCCTCTCCTGATTCTTTTAGCTTAGGGTGCCTGGTAGACGTCTCTGATTGTGGCTATGTGATCTCCAGTCTGAGTGTCTGCATTGCCTTCTCCCAGATGGAAGTTACCTTCCTCCCTGTCCCAGCTCAAAATCTGGACTCCAGTCCATCTGTAAAACCTTCCCTTTGCCCTCTCCGTACCATTCACAGACCCAGGCTGGTGGTGTGGGTGTTTTGCAGGGAAGACATTAACTTAGCTCAATAGTTTTACACTCTCGGCACCTAAAATGGCTGTGCGTTAGAGTCTACTCATATCCGTACACCAAAATTCATTAAATTATACAATTCATTTACCCCAAAATTAAACTCATTTCATGGGAGGTTGGGTAAGGATGAGAAATTTGACAATTAATTGTCAAATGTGCCCCATCATAGAAGAAAAGAGCTACTGAGAAGTGGATAGAAGGAAAGGGGTTGACCGTAACAAAAAGAACGCTTGTCAACAGAAGTATCATAGACAGGAATGTTTTTTTTTAAAAAAAAAAAAAAATCACCAATTCCTAGTTTCATTTGTCTAAAACAGTTTTAAGAGCTCTTTCAAACCAAAAAATTTGCTAGTAGAAATATTTTAAGACCTGTGTTATAGAAGCAATCAGATGACAATGTAAATGGGAAAAGGTTTTCGTAAAGTAAGTGATGGAGTTCTTTTCATTGCAATTGACTCATTTGATTAGAAAGTCTGTTAAGATTAGCGTGGTAATAGGTGTATCCACAATTGTTATGAGGGTCATTTAACACTGCTGCGTGTCTGCAACCAACGCTCTCCTCGGGCTGAAGTGTGTCACCCATGACGCATTATTCGAAAAAATAGTAAACCGTGACTGGCAGATGTATACCAGGAGATGCCTTCCAATGTTCACGTCTTTCCGCTCAAAGCAAATGGGGAGAAGGCAGGAGAAGGCTCGTGGGGGACGCTTGAGGACAAGTAGATGGATATGTTCCCAGGCTGGAAGTAAAGCCAATCTTTCTAGAAGATCCGTGTGTGGGCCTGGAATGATGAGTTGTGAGAGGTTTGCTGGGTGTGAAGTAATTCCCCAGCCAAGATGCAGAATTTTGTCTCTGTAAGCGCTCTGGTGCATGTGGAGTGCCCACTCTATCCCAGATCTCCAGAGGAAAATTAATGAGATCTCGAGAATTGTTTGTTTTCCTCATGCCCGTGACAGAAGAGGAAAAGAATATAGAAGATTCACAGAGAAGCTGGAAACAGAGCCCCATATATTTGCATCTATATTGGCTATTGATCTGAGAGTTCACGCCAGAAGTACTTTGCGAGGATTTAGTCAGAATATTTGATAATAAAAACCAAACAGGTGACCACAGCTTTGGTGACTTTACATTTCAATTGAGAAATGACCATACAAAATGAAAAAGTGAGACAGTCCTCCTGAAAACATAAGACGCTCTAATAACATCAGTGAAATAAACACGGAGACAAAGGCGGGCGGGCAGGACACCTCATCGCTCCCAGTCCCTGTGCTGGGCATCGCTTGCATCACTTCCCACATCCGTCGCATCCTGCCTCCCAACAGCGGTCCTTCAGGTTCCCCGTTAGATAGCGTCCCTTTCAAACCCTTCAGGCGTATTCCACAATGAATCTCATCGTGTGGCTCGAGAATTCGCCCCTGTATTAAGGTCACGGGGTCTGTTTCCACTTCTTTTCTCTACAGTGCTAGCTTATGATCACTGATAGTCCTCAGATTTGTGAAAGAGAATGCTGACCAAAGCCACAAAAGCAAGCACTCTTGCATACACAACCATGAGGCGGATTCCTTGTACCAAGTTACTTGTTCCTAAAAGTATCCCATACCAATATACTGCCTTGGGTAATTTTCTTTTCTTTTCTTTTTTTTTCTTTTGATTTTCAAGACAGGGTTCCTCTATAGCTTTGGAATCTGTCCTGGAACTAGTTTTTGTAGACTAGGCTGGCCTCGAACTCATAGAGATCCACTTGGCTCTGCCTACCGAGTGCTGGGATCGAAGGCATGCACCACCACCAGCTGCCTTGGGTAATTTTTAACGACTGTTTTAGGAGGCCTCATGACCATGTTCCTTACAGCACTCAGCTGTGTTTGCTAGTTTCCACACCTTGATCAGCCCAGGATTCCTCTTCAGAGACGCAGAATATTCTTTCAGATAAAACCTGATTTTCATTTACTAGTCTCTAACAAATATCACATTTACACTATATGCAACACAGGACATAATTAAATGTTTTAAGAGAAAGCATTAAAAACTATGATTCTACATCCAGAGATATTTGGAACTAATGAAAGCAGAAGCGTGGTCCCTGGGACTGGCCGACTGTGGTGTCAGTACCTTATCCCGCGCTTGACTGAGTTCCCATTGGGTCATATACATAGTAATGCTTTCAGGAACTCATGTATAAAAATTACTACTCGTTCCTCTAGTAATTGAATTCTCACTAAATTTAAGCTTACAGAATGGACAAGGCCATATTTCAAGGCAGTCCTACTTGAATCCATGGAAATAATTTATTTGAAACTCTGGAGCCAAGAATATTTCTCTGAACCGGCAGCCGAGAGTCACTGGTGCGACTACCCTTACCTTCGGATATGGCCTTCTTGAGGGGTGGCGCTTGGGAAGCGAAACACCTGTCTGACGCCACCGTGTCTGCCCACCGTAGCGTCAGATTTCTGACGTGGGGCTACCTGCTGATTAGCTTCTTCCACAGCCCCACCCCAGTGGGCTCACTCCTGTTGAGGAGAGAGTCTGTGGGAACTCTGTCTCACTCAGTTCCTCTGTCTCCTAGTCCAGTCCACATCCTTGAAGTAGGTCACCCGAGGCATCTCTTTCCCAAAGCCGTGGTTTCTCGTTTGTGCTTCCCGAGACCCCACAATTCTTGGAGTTTGTTTTTGATACAAGAAGATGACTTGTGCAGAATTTTAAACCTAGGCGTCCCTCAGTAAGTTCTGTTGTCACATTGCCTGGGGACCTTTCTTTACTGTACTGCCCGTGGGAGAGGGATCTAATATCATCTTGGATCTCACCCCCGCATAAATGAGATTCAAGATGGCCTCGTTTTTTACTCCTTGAGGGGTGTAAATGTGTATGTTTTCAGAAGTAGTCAGTCAGAGCAAAGTCAACTGGTAAGTGGATAGGGCAGATGCCGTGGTCCAACGCTGCCGTCTTAGCCTCACACTCTAGAGATCTCTTCTAACACAATGCTTATAGGCCACCCTCATCCTAGCTTTATCACCACCTTCTCTTCTGTGAGGGGTTTGCAATGTTATTGGAATAAATGTAGTTACTACTCTATCATTGTGAGAATGTTCTAGATTGTTCCTTGCCCATCTTCAATCTGCCTTATCCTCCTTGCCCCTAGTCAGAAGGAATTGTTTTGGTGGCTAGAGGTGATGAATCCACTCTGCCAGCCCAGGCTTCCACTTCTATGTGCCTCTCCCCCATGGTGGAGATTGGGAGCTGGTGGGATGTTCTGGAGCCAGTTTTGTCACTAGTGTAGGATATTTTATATTCATTTTTCTCACAATAATACAGTGTTTGCAGATTGTATGTATATCATAGTTCTATGGGCCCCATATAAGAAAGTGAACCAGGCAACCTGGTCTCCTGTCCAATTGTTTCTTGGCGAATAGGAGAGAAAAGTTAATGCTTTTGCTTGCCTTTGGGATTTGGGGCTTGTTTTTGTATGCCCCACCCCCACCCCATGAACCATATGCTTCTATCACGGTGCACTAGTGATTAACACTAAACTAAATCCCATCCTAGATAGAAATTTGCACATACAATTACAAACCGTTGGGCACAGGTGTGTAGGAGGCTTGAGCAATGGCTATTTTGGCTTCTTAGGTCGTCCATAGGCCACACAACCACGCCGTCCAAGTCTGGTCTACGTTCCACGACCTTATTAACCATCACAAACCACCTGGAACAACAGAGGCAGTCAACAGAGGCAGTAATAAAGACGACAGAATGTTCTAGATATGTTTGGCTTTCATTGCTGGTGGAATGGGCACAGCAACGGTGCGACCTCAGATCTGGGAAGAAATAGAGCTCTACTATTATATCGAAATCGGGCTGGGTTGAAGTTCTCAAAGCCAACCCAGCTTTCATAGGTCACACCCTGGCTGTGTGGTTGTTGAACTACGTGAATCATGAGCTGCTTAAAATCAATACTTGAGCTGTGAGCGGGTCCAGAGTTTTTAAAAATGAATACCTTCCGTGACACGTGAATCGATGGATTTTTGTGATTAATAATCTACTAAGTGCCACCAGCTCTGACCTCAGACATGAATAAATGTGTGTGCTTCAGGTGTGTATTTTTCTGAATCACAGCAAAAGGAAGCAAAGAAACCCCGAGAATCAAGTGACCAAGAGATATTTAACTTGGTCATCTCCGTTGCAGGCTAGGACAGGTGCAAAACCAAGCCATGAAGTTTCAGAGTTAGTGAGTTACGTGAAATTGCTGGGGCTTTGGAAAATATCCAGACAGTATCTTCATCCAAAATCTTATAGTAATTATACCTATCAAATGAATTACAGACAGCTAAGTGAGAAAAATGTGAAAAACAAAAACTGAAATCTTGCTACTGTCGCTAGCACATCCAAGTTCAAACAACTGTTCTTTTTTTTTTTTTTTTTGCATTAGATATGAGCACAAATTTCCCCCAGAGCAATGGCTCTTATTAGTGTGTCATCATCAGCCCAAATGCGACACTCTACTGAGTTTACTATTACACATTCCAAACAAGCACACCTCAGAGTGCGGCTTTATTTAGAAATAAGTCTTGTTTGGGTATTATAGTTTGTATGATGAATACATGGATCATAACGAGGTTGTCATCATCAGTATGTGTTGGGCCCTGATCTCGTAGCTCGTGACCTTACAAGAAGAGGGAATTTTGTTCCAAGAACAGGAGACTGTCTTGTGATATCTGACGATTGGTGTAAGCACAAGCCAAGGAATACCAAAGGCCTGTTCCCTGGTAAAGACTGCCACAGAGGCTTAGGCAGAGTCCTCCTGATTTCTAAAGGAATTCCCACTACTGTGCTGTGTGGTCTTAAGACACCCAGCCTCCAAATCTGTAGGAGCACATTCATCTGGTTAAGATGTTTGTCAAACAGGCCTAGAAAGCTACAGCATTATCCATACTAATAAAGAAGCCAAATATGCAAAGAACATTCAACATTTGGAGCCACTATGCATTTAGCCAAAGTGACTTTGTTTTGGTGTTATGTAAAAATAACTATAGGTATTAGTATGGTATTTAAAAATATTTTACTACTTATGGGATCTCTAGGGTTAAGATATGTAACTGAATTGCATGTGGGTGTTAGTCTAGCAAGAATTAAAAACCAACCACACAATTACATCAGTTAAACTTAGAGGAGGTTCCCTTCCAGCCTCGTGATCTTGAGGGACTGCCCACAGGAAACAAATGGAGTCCCTGACATAATCAGGAAGCAGGAATTGTGTGGATCCCTGTGAAAAGTGAACAGTCAGTCACCTTTAACACGAGACATAAAGACGATGACACGCATTAGAGAGCTCTCCCAAAATGACTAAGATATTTGACCTCAACACAGTGAAATTTGTGTCACTCTGTAGCAAACATGAAAGCCAAATGAAGGAGACTAGTGAAGACAGCCATGTTCCAGGTTGGCTAGACTGACACTCTTCAAACTCCATGGAATCCCCCACTTGCTTCAATTTTCATCTGAGTTTCGCTTTTTTTTTGAACAAAGATGTGGCCTCACATTCCCTGACAATTTGTTCATAACGGTGGTGACAATGTGACACTCTCCAGTGTGTCACAGAAATACATGACATAAGAATATAAATGCAAACATGCGGAAATGAAATCCCTCAGGTGGTTATTAAGTTTTGGTGCTGTGTAATTAAGCTAGTGTTTTTTTTTTTTTTTTTTCAAATGTTATCCTTTGCCGGTATCTAATTAGCAGATCCATCTGCTGACGGAGCAGTGGCCCATCTGCCTGGGATGTTGTTCTCTTCATTGTTATGAAAAGCATCCGCCACAGCTAGTCCCCATCTAATTAACTTCTCTGCCTGTGGAATGTGATAATACACAACTCTGTTTATACACTTCTGAATACTGGGGATTTATGTGTGTGTAACAAGTACATAAAAAGAGGCAATCTTTTTTCTTTCTAACATCTGACTTCCTCTTGAGATCACAGCTTCATTTGTCAGGGCTGGAGCATGTCCCTCTGCCCAGTCTACTGTGAAACAGTGGGAAGTTCCTTCCATCCTCGGGTTCCAAAAGCCTAACAGTCGTGTTCTGTTGTTCTGGATGCTTCTTTATGGACGGGACTGTAGCACTGCAACTTGCCAAAGAGGGAGAATGCCCAATCATGTCAATGAGCTTGACCTGTGCCACCTTGAAGCTACCGTACCAGGAAAAGGGTCCACTTGCTGCTGTGTGGTCTGATCAACGATGAAGTAGACTCTTTTATTTCTAGTTCTGAAATGATTTTATTTCAAGATATTGAAAAAAGTACTTTTAATTCAAATTAATACCTGATGTGACCAAATATTATCTTTCTTGTCCCATCAAATGTTATAGGACAGAAGGAATTCTACTCAGTAGATATTTAATAAATCTTAAATGATGAAAGGGCTCTATGTAAAGAACTACAGCAAAACTTTTAAAACTGATTTAGTATCCCAGAAGATATTTATGTGTCTCTACAGAAAAATGGGCTACATGTCCAAATCCTTAGTCTTTGTAAATGTAGATTGATTTATCTACAAAATCGTTGATTCGCTGATTATTCAAATAACCACTATTATTGTTTTGTTTGCTTCTGACATGTTTAATAAGCTTGAAATGTTGGATAATAAAATATTCATGTTTCTTTTTTCTCCTCTGGTAGAAAAGACAAAGGATAACAAAAACAAAACTTAAGTTTTAAAAAAAAATTGAGGAAGTAAGACTGAGTTGTACCGAGATTGGAGATGTAAAAACTGCTTTTCATTTGTTTTGACTGACAGAAAAACAGATTTGAATTGGTTTAAATGTAGCTGGAATGAACGTGAAGCTAAATATATGGAACACTTCCTAAGTCAATTATGGGTTTTGCTCCAAAATAATGATACACATACAAATAGCCAGTCTCGGTGAGGCTGGGTATAGAGCTGGAGTGGAAGGCCTTTCATCAACAAGGATGGGCCCTTACAATAAAGGGCATGAGAACAGAACTCAAAGGGAGCTGAGCTCGAAGAGAAGAGCAGAACCTTTGAGAAGTCAAATCTAGTGCAAGATAATTCCACTAGCCCCTGTGGCTGTCTCCTGGGGCAGCGTGTTTTCATAGCTGCCAGAAGATCCACAAGGCAAAGTCCATTCTGGTGAATAAAGAGGAGGCTGCTGCTAGGTTAATCCGGAACTCTTGATTCTCATGTAAATCTAGAAAAGTCTCTTCCCAACTCCATATCTTATACAGTTCCACAGTAGCTGACAATCTGTTTCCCTCGCTGTCTTCCCTGGGTAAATCCCCAGCATTAGATTATAATTTCCTTTTCCCTCTCTTCGTGAATAATAGGAAACTGTAGAAAGCTAAACGGTCATGGTTTTCAACTAATTCTGGATTTGAATGTGGCTGCCATGCTGGTGGTACAAAGTTGGAATGCCTCCAGAAGTCATTTCTCTACTTCAAACAAGAGGAAAGTTAGCTATGTACTGTTCGCCTATTGATCCAATAAACTTGTGTGAGCAGTTGCTGCTTTTCAGTCTTCTGGACAAAGTAATAAAATATTTATGAAAACTCATTCTCTTTTTTTCCTATTTCTTTTCACTCCTGGTCCTTGGCCAATATTTATCTTGAAAATGTGAAGGCCAGTTGAGCAGCAGGTAGAATTGGGCAGCTGTTTGTTTACTGGCAGCAGTGAGATCTATCTAACTTTGATGGCATTTGAATAATATTCTCCCTTAATCCTGGGGCTCACCCTGCTACCCAGACCTCTTATGTTTATTCAGGAGATTATTAATATTTTACTTTGTTCTTGCACTACTGTGCATTGAATCTCAGGTTTCCCACTTGGCAGGCAAAGGCTCCATCCTCAGCTCTTTGTTTTATGGTCCCACCAGGTCACCCAGGCTGAACATTAACTTGTCTACAGCCCAGGCAGACTTGAAACTCATGAGCCTTCCTTTCTAACTTACATCAGCATTTAAGGCATGGGTGTCTCTGTGTGTGCAAATGCATCAGATGGCTGCAGGTATACTTATGTATTTGTATACATATGAATGTGTGTGCATGCATGTGTGTGTGTGTGTGTGTGTGTCAGAGGAGTCAATCGTGGGTATCATTTCTCTGGTGCCACCTACTTTGGTGGGTCTTGTTTCTTTTTCATCATGGTCTCTCACTTGTCTGAAACTCACTGATGAGGCTAGACCAACTGGGTAGAAAGCTCCACAGCCTTTTCTGTTTCCACTTCCTCAGAGCTGGGCTATCAGGCCTTCATATAGAGCACTTTACTAACATTTTAACTAACAGTGGCCTGACCATATCTTTTCCTGCATCTTGGAGAATTGAAAAACAGTTGTCTCTGGTGCACAGTGGGTAGAGGCAGTATTTTTCTACTTATTATTGTATATTGGATTTAGTTTAGTTTATTATTTGAAATTTTCTGACCTAACAAGGTTGCTCCTCACATGTTTTCCTGACAATAACTTCACTGGTCCATAACTCTGAATCTTCAGAAATCTAATTTTGCTAGTTAGAAAAATATTACAACAAGAAGATATGAAAAAATAGGAGAAATCCTTTCCATATAAAATTTCTCACAGCACAAAATAGTAGAAAAAAAAAAAAACAATAGTTCCATGGCTAACCTGGTGTTAAGCGACTTGCAGACATGGCTTGTGGATCGCCTCTGTCTTGGGAGCACACACAATCATCTTACGTGTCCCAGGGTCTCTTTGCGGCTAGTGGCACTCATGCATTGGTCAACTTGATCAGCATGGGGTAGATTTGAAAAGCTTGAAGAATATTCAACAGCATGGCTCTAAATAGAGCTAGTGACTGCATGCAGATAGGCAACAGTCACTGTGCTCTGTGCACAAACCCATCAGACCCTTGCTGTCGTGTCTATGGATACTGTGGGAGCTGGAACGTGCACAGTCATCCCTGGCATTGTCCATGAGTGTTGACGCACGACACACTGTGATCTGAGTGGTTCGGATCTTTTAAGCTGGTTGCTTACCCTGATTTCCCTCAAGTTATCAACCTTGTTTAACCAGTCACTGTACCTGAATGTCCTGCTACTTTGACTATGAATGGAAAAGTCTTTTAAATGTCTTCATTTTGAAGTTAAATGTGAGCCTGTGACTTGTTATCCTGTACTTGGTGTTAATTCTATACCACTGTGAAGGTGTTGGCACAAAGATGCGCCAATGATCTAATCTAGCACTGAGACCTTCCTGTTTTCCCTCTTCTCCCAAAGCCCTAAAGTTTTGCCCGTGTTCTCTTTGCAGGCTGTGGAGTGGGAGTGTGACGAAGCTACCAGGAAGGCCTGTTATAGCAAGGGCAAATCGAAGGTAAGGAAAACAGAGGGTACAGGTACCCCACCCTGTGCTGGGAACTGCATAAAACGTTAGGTTCCTGATAGGAGGAGTCCCCGCATAGTGGGACACGCGTGAAGAGTAAATGTTCCGTGTTTTGACATTCAGTGGAAATGAGTCCCAGCAAACAATCATTTCACGAAGGATCAGAAACTAAGACCTAATGGGTACTGTGAATCATTAGATAAGATTCAAAATAAACTCGCTATGATGCTGTTAGACAAATATAAGAAATAATTTTAAAATAGTATTTAGTTTGCCTCTTCTATATTTTGCAGCCAACTACAGAGAACAGCTATGTAGTTGCATTATCTTGTTCCTACAAAACAAATATTCAACACTTGCCCGATAAAATCACTGTACCAGAATGATACGAGATGCACTCTTGATGGTCTGTGCAAATCCTTGTGATTTCTCTATCTCCGTCAATGCTGAAATCTACACTCCCAAATTCTCCTTAAAAAAAACCACTGAGGTTGGGGGTGCATGCTAGTACTCACACACGATGCTTTCAAACAATTTGGGGTTGGCTGCACACACAGGACTTTACCTTTCCAGGAACTCTGTCTTCAGAAAAGGTGAACTTTGTTCCCTGTGGAGTTTCCCTTGCAGCTGCTCTCCAGCGCAGTGAGCCCTGGAAAGTCTGCATACCAACAGAGGCAGAACACACTGGTAGAAAGAGGAGCCTGTAGACTTTTCTAATGCTGACTGCAGTTTGGTCCTTGGGGAAATGCCCGTACATGCGGAGGGGCAGAAGCGGCTGGCTGAGCAGCGTTGGCCTCAGGGCCACGAGCATGCCGGACAATACAGCACACAGAGTGGGCAGGAGCAAGGGACTCTCAGCTGTGTGTCGATAACAGTGTGACCGTCTGTCTTGCTCCCTGTCCCTTAGGAGAATGGTTTTGAGAATTGGACGACGAAGCAGATCTCAGCAGTGTAGAAGGAGAGAGGTGGTAATATATCATAAGCTTAGCTAAGCTGAAATACATGGCTGCAGAAAGGAAGGGAAGGGTGAGAGAAAGAGGGAGCAAAAGAAGGAAGAGAAGAAGGGGAGGGTGAAGAGGAGAGAATGCAGAAATTGATAGACCTTGTTTACCAAAAGATACTTAATCATCAGAAATACCTCTGAGCTAAACCATTAAAAATTTATGAAACTACACTAGCAGCTCTGGGTTGCAAAGAACCAGAATATGAAATTCTTGCAAATAAATGAGTATATAATGATATAAATAAAAATAGCAGAGAACTCTCTAACTTGCTTGGTGAGTTCTGTAAAACATAGCAAGGTTGGGAGATGTGACTTCTCCGTGGCCGTTGGCTCTCTGGGATGTTGCGGCTCAATCATTGGATGCATCTGAGAACTCTTATTTATCCCTGCCAGCCAGGCATCCAGAGTATGCGCCATTCCCTTGTGTGGTTTTTCCTGAGGAACTGCGAACAAACATCTGTTCACCCTAGACAGAGAATCATCAGCAGACAGAAGAAATGATCCCACCCAAATTGTACTTGGCGAACCAGTCACTGTATTGAGGTTGCCTTTGGGAACGCAAGTGAGAGGTTATGTACTAGTGAGGAATCACGGATAGGGAAGGTTGCAATCTCCAGTACTTAGGTACCTTCCCCTAAAGCTCCCTAAATCTCCCTATCCTGAGCAGTAAACAGTTACACAATTACACAGGGTAGGGATAATGATGGGGAAATAGCTTGGCTCACTGCTCAGGAGTGGACACACTGGGCTCTCGGGACTTCAGCTTCAACACTGTAACACAGTGCCTGCCTGGTGACATAGTTACCTTCCAGAAGGCCTAGGCACTAGCTGCCCCTCTCCCCTTGTCCCCTTTCCTTTTTATTTTCTCTTCGCTATTGGCCAGTTTCTCTTCTTTTCTTATTTCCTGTGACTGTGGTTGCCCTGGTCAACAGGTGCCCTACAATGGAGTCTGTGTCTGTAACTTTGGTTTTTGTTTTAGATTTTGCTAACCTCAGACCTGAGAACCGCCCCTGCTCCCCCTCCTCAATACTGTCCTCACTGCTCATGAGAATCTTATTCTCTCTTCTCAAACTGCTATTGGCGTGAGCACTGTTCCCAGCATGCTTTGCTCAGTTCTTAGGGCACAGCCGTTGTGTTCCAACCCTCCTTCCATCCGTTATCCATCTTGGAAAGCTCTGTAGGCTTCTGTCTTTGCCTCATGATACTGTGCTAATCATCCAATGCCTGACCACGAACTGTGCCAATGGTTTCCTTATGGCTGTGGTGCCCATCTGCAGCCCTCTGGCACACAGGGTGGAGGTTGGCAGTCCTGTATGAGTGATGAACACACTAAGCTCACTCACTCCAATGGCTCTCATTCAGTTGACCATCCTCACCACTTTAGATGGTGGGGGCAGGGAGTATTTTCAAGGGGTCTTTTTCTTTCATGCGATCTGTTTAGCAGCTCACCTGCCTCTGCCCATCATGGCATGGCAACCCAATACAACCAAATTTACCCCAGACATTCCCAGGGAATTGGTGACTTCATTTATCAAATGATTTATGCATTGTCAATTTTTACATTGCTCATTTTTTAATCCCTCGGAGTATTTTTTTTTTAACCAGGAACCTATTGGTATATTTGGTTCCCAGACTTGGGAGAATGCTAACAGTTAATTCTATTCCCCTTCCTGGAGTTCCAACTCTTTGTGGTCCTTGTGTGTTAGGAGAGAATACCAAGACCTGCACAGTCATCCAGTTTTCTCTCAGCATAGGCTACAAGTCCTTAATCAGAGTATCCCTGTGGCTTCATTTCCTAGTTTGTTGTCAATACTGGGGAAATTGCTCAGCTGAACCCAGCAACCCACATCCCACCTCAAGCTGTGACCTTTTGTTAATTTCTTATTTAGAAATTAATTTGATAGACTAGCATCATCCATGTCCAGTATGTAATACACCCCTGATCCAAGAAGGAACAAATTAACAATATACAAAATTGAGTTTCTCTAATACAAATAAGGAAAATGAGGAAAGAAATGTCCTCACATCAAATCATCCCTCTATAGTTCGTATGATTTGGGTTTTTAATGGACTAAGAATAATGGCAAATCTTGGTAATTATAAGTTCATTTCAACTGTGTTTGTTCACCCTTAAGATTAATGTATTAAAATAAATGAAGATAAATTTCAAACACCATATATTGTGTGCAAGATAAATCAAATTTTATTTTAGGTTGTAGTAAAAATGATTATAAGTTTACCCAGAGTTTTAAAATGCAGTGTTCCATTGAACTAGTATTCAGTTTATGGAGTCGCTTGTTGAGCTGATTTCTGCCTATAATTCTAGTTCCTGGGGAAGCTGATTCAAGGAATCACTAGAGTCCCAGAGATTGAGGACAGTCTGGTGTGACAGTGAGATCCTGTCTCAAAATCAAAACAGAATAAAGCAGAAGATCAGGTACTGTGCACTGTAGAGACTCATGTTTGCCAAATGAGTTGCTAGCTTCACTAACCGGTTAGGATAGATAACACTATAGCCTGGCCCAGGAGGTGAGAACAAATGATACCTTACCCCAACTGCCTTCCCAAAATCTCTTTCCTTAATTCCCATCTCTTTTCTTTCCTCACCTGGGCACTGGCATATTTCCCACCCAGTGGGGAACCCAAGCCTAGCACCTGGGACACATAAAAGGAAGAGAACAAGACAGCTTCTGAGAAAGCACCCCAAGAGCGGTGGCCGTGGGCAGGCCCTCAACTCAGATTTCAGACATCCCGAAGATCCCCAGGCTGACAACACCTAGAATCCAAATCAAGTAACATTTCAATGTGGCCAGAATAAAGTGTCTCTTTGGAGGGATGGAATTCACGCTTTTTTTGGTGGTCATGAATTTATTAGGAAAATTCAGATACTTACTAAATTTGCTTGTGCTGTAGTATTCTGAGAATGTGCACAGAATTACAAAGTCTCTCTTCTCCCTACAGTAGAAAGAACAATGCAAAAATGTGACATTTTAAAAATGCAAGCAATTCAGGCGTTTTAACTGAACTCAGTTTTTTTTCTACTGTCCCCAAAAGCTGTGTGTGCCGTACAGTACAATGCATTTCACTACCCAGCCTTTAAGATGTGGTGTGTGGAAGGAGGTGGCTGAGCCTACATCACGGCTTCTTCCTGCACCCACTTCTCTGGTGAGAACATTCCTCAGCTGGCTACAGAGCTCGGGATTCCTCCCCTGGTGTTCCTGGGCCAAGGAAAAGCATTCTTTCATGTGTTGGGGGCATGAAATTTATAACCTAGGGAATCGGGGCCACAAGAAGTTACTCAAGTCTTTGATTAAGGCTTGCAAGTAAAGTAGGCACTGAGATTGTGGATCCTGAGTAAGGTCTGAGTTTTAATTTACTTCTAGATGTTTCTGCTCACTATGGCTGAAATGCTGTTAAGTACCTACGTGCATTGAAGCTGGGGAAAGAATCCATTTTTATTGATGCAAAAGCAGTATAACAAGATCCATTACAATTCATTGTCTTTGAAATATGTGTTATTGAAATCAAACTTTAGAACACTTTAAATACATTTCACATAAATATTATTTTAGACACAAATAGCTAATTGTCTCAGCAGCTAACAAGAACGCCGTGTCTGTTGTTGATTCTTCTGTCTGGACTCAGCTGCCTCCCCCATGGCATTTCAGGACTACACAAAGGAAACATAAGTAATTATTAAAGAATGAAAGAGCTGCTTTGTGCATTTATGACATTTCATAATTTTCAAAATGTTCTTGTTCATGATCTCATTTCAGTACTTTTGACACTAAGTTCCTAGCATTATTGTGCTAAATGGTGGGAGAATTTGGATTAGGATCTAAGGCTTTGTATTATTGTTCATTCTGTGTCCTGTGTCCTGCCTCCTCAGCTGTCAAATTATGCTTGTAAAGAGGTCAACTCCTAGTGACTAAGAAAAGAAAGTCATGGTACCTTCTTCCTGGGAACCTGGTGATGGAGGGCTGGAGCTTGATGTTTTTACCTGAAATGTCAACGTTTAGAATGGTTATGAGATTAACGACTCACGAGGGATGCTCTAGACATGCCTGTATGCTACACAATTGCTTTAAGAGCTAAGACCCTTCATCCCAGACAAGGCACCTTCTGCAGATTGTGCACACCAGATACTGTGTATTTGTGTGATTTTTCTTAATTAAAAGTTTTTTCCTTACATTAGTCCCTAAACAACATAAAATCTGTTCACATAGAATTTATACTCTATAGGTACTAAAAAATAATCTACAGATAATTAAAAGCATATGGTAAGATATGTACAGCTTAGAGACAAATTCTACATAATTTTGTATGAGGCGTTTGAGCATCCTTATATTTTGTTACCTAGGGAGAGTCATAGAACCACGGGAGATGATTCTGGATTGCATCATAAGCATGTATATATACTCATCTGTATACACACACAAATATAGATAGATACACACACATATATTGTTCCTTCTCATCACCGTAGATGTACATAAAGGTAATATATCATTAAAGGAAGACACATATATTGTGGATAACATAAAGCTGTCAGCTTCCCAATCTCGTTCTTACCTCATTGAAATTGATGAGCAGTTCACGCGTTGCTGAGGAGACACCAGTGGGTCCACCCTGCTTGACAGTCGTATCTGCACACAGCTACACATTTTTTGATAAACAGAGTGTTCCTTTCCTTTTTTTTTTTTTTTTGCATTTTATTTTGCTTGAACTTGCCCCAGCCTTTCTTTAAGAGAATGAGATGTTTTAAGAATACGTTTTCACACCCGAACATTTTCAAATAAGAGGTAGCAGCTTGTGAATTGAAGAGGAGAGAATCACTAAGGGAGGCACACAGAAGGTGGGAGCCGAGCTAAGCCTTGGCTGAACTCAGGTCTTAAAGCGTTGAAGACACACAGTGATCTCCTCTGGGTGTCATGTTTGAAGGACCTATAAGCGAGCTTGATTTGGTCCAGCTGGTGACATTTAGCCTTTTTCACTGACCTTTTCTATGCCAGGAGGATGGAAGTCCATATGATGGGTCTTCTAGAATATATTCTATTACCCTCAATCGGTTCCACTCATCACAAGCCCTTTGAGGTTTCTAAAGGCAGATATAGTCTTCCACTCTGCCAGAGAGATGGGAGCACAGGCCTCCTTCTCCTTCTCTGACACCCTGGTCCCTTCCACGATTCCGTTCCTTCTCAACATTCAGGTGGGGAAACTGGTCAAGGCCTAGCGAATTCTTACAAAGTCCTCATTATCAGAACATTCTCCTTTACCCTCCACTGCAGTTGAAATAATTCCCCGTGCTCTCTCATCCTTGTTTCTTTGATTAAAGAACCACTTGAGCCTTTTGCGCTTCTCTCTGCACATTTCTACATCGCACACCCCTGCTGACACTCTGCTTCCCATCAGGCTGTGACATGCCTGCAGGAAGGTGGCAGCCTTCTGTCTCCCTGGAACTGTGTTTTCATTTGGGAGACTTGCATAAACACACTGTTATCTCCGTCTTTTCCTTTCCTTTCATAACTAACTGGGTTGCCTGCTCTCCCCTTGCCAGGTCTGCAGACATCAGCAGCAGCTCAGGTCTTTTCAGTTGGAACAATTTCCCTTAAGCTTGTTCTTCACAGCAGAGTGCTTTCCTCTAGTGAGAGTCACTCTTTGGGTTGGCCTCTTGCTTTAAGAAGAAAATTTCTGTTCCCCCTCACATTGTCCTCGAAAGAATTCCAAAGGCAGCACTCCACCCTCATCACCGTCTGTAATTTTCCAGCCCAGTCTTTATTCCAGGGTCATTATCATGACGGTGTGTCCATGAATTCCATCGAGGACACTCTGCCCTGTGTTCTGGAAGGCTCATACAGACAGCCCTGGTTTCCTGGGTTAGTTCTCCCTTTGATCCAGTTGATCCAAACTCCTAGGTTTCTGTGCCCTGGTCCCCTCACCTGGGAATGGATCTTTGAAGCCTTTCGTGCTGGTCTTTGCTCCTTGGAACTCTCCTGACCTGTTCCATTTGGGAACAAAACAAGTTTTGCTCCTCCGAGTGCTGTACTTTTCTCAGTGCCCACGTGATTACAATTATACATACTTATTTTCCAAATTTTCTGCTAACCTGCTCCATTTAAGAACAAAACAAGCTTTGTTCCCCCAGCTGTTCTACTTTTCTCAGTACCCAAGAAGTAATAATCATTCATACTTATTTTCCAACTTACTGCTAACTTGGATCTTTCTTGTTGTTGTTTATTCTTTGTCTCTTTGGGAGGCCCATCACCCAGCTCTCAAATAATCCATGGTGACTTATTATTATAAATATCCAGTCTTAGCTTTGCTTGTTTCTAGCCAGTTTTCTTAACTTTAATGATCCCATCTACCTGTGACCTCTGGGCTTTTATCATTTGCTGTTCTATTCCTTTCTTTCCTTCTTACTCTGTGGCTTGCTGGGTGGCCGGGTGGCTGGACCTTTGATGTCCTCCTTTCCTTCTCCTTTTCTTGCTCCTTCGTCTCTTTTTCTCCTTCTATTTAATCTCTGCATGCCAGCCCCACCTTTCCTATCTCTACCCAGCCTTTGGCCCTTCAGCTCTTTATTAGGCCAATCAAGGTGTTTTAGACAGGCAAAGTAACAAAATTTCACAGTTAAACAAATGCAGCATAAAAGAATGCAACCCATCTTTGCATCATTAAACAAACGTTCTACAGCATAAACAAACATCTTCAGGTAATGTTCCACAGCACTTTCTGTTGGTTTTTGTTTGTTTGTTTTCCCCGTTTTCTCAGCCAGTCATGATATGTTGCTTTTATTGTTAGCAATGGAGCAAAGAGAATCATGTATATTTGATAGCTCACTTTTCTTCCAGAACCCAAATTCTTGTGAGTGAGCAATTTGCATTGTCTGAACCAGGCTATAGAGTAGAGCAGATGATGCAAACTCTTACTGTTACTGACAGTGAAGCTCATGTGACCAGAGAGCTTAGTTGCTATACGATTGGATCTTTCTTGTCAGGGATTCAAATCATCATGGCATCCTGGTACTCTATGGGGAGTGCACCATGGCATCCCGACATGATATTAGTCCCATAGGGAGGGTCTGTTGATGTGCCACCTGGTATGCTCTTTCCTGGGGAAGACATCTCTCTCTGTCTTAGTATTCCATGGTTATATAAGGTTCTTTGCATAGGATTAAGGCTACACAAGCCTTCTAAGGCAGCTAATATTTCCATGCGAAGCATTGAATAGACTAATTTTATTTTCCTATATGTATCTAAGAAAGCTTAATGTTTGTAGTACAATTCAAGATGAAGTCATGTTTATCAAAAGAACACATGTTTAGAAGCTATAACTAGATGCACACCTGCCTTAGTAAATACTATCCACTGAACAAGTGTCTGGGTATAGATATAAGGTCAACGGTTTCGATTGCTGCCTTTGGTCAACACTGGCGAAGAACTAGTCTTTTTCTTTTTCCTGGCAGACATAGTATATCCGTGCTCACCATCCTTGTTGCCTTCAGGACTTCTCAGTGTGTCCCTGATGCTTTTGCTTTCCAGGAGGAATGCCAGAATTATATCAGAGTGCTCTTGGTGGGCGGGGACCGGCTATTCACCTGCGGGACCAATGCTTTCACACCTGTCTGTACCATCCGCTCGGTATGTGTCTGCACTTAACCTCACAAACTTTCATCGGGGGCAACCAGACATGACGCCTTCAAAGCCCCATGTAAAGGTGTCCCTGTACACCAAGGGCAAGTACCCTTTGCAACATTGCAGCATTAAGTAAATGCTTAATTTGTTCATGTCTAATCAGTCATGACTGTCATGTATATGAAGGAACAGAAACTAGTTATATATTACATACTTAGGTATACTTTGAAACTATTTCAATGTTTTCCCAATTAATGGCCTTAAGCACCAATCATAAACACACACTTCTTTCTTGTTTACATTATGGTAGAAATATGATCAATGACTAAAATGCTCTAGAATCACAATCCATATATAAATAAAGTATATATAAGGTGGATAGGAGGTAGACCAAAAATAAACAAACAAACATATCCATAAGCAGAGAAAAGGCCGGAATGCTATTATAGACAGGGAGTTTCATCTTACAAGTCCCACTGTGGAGGCATGGCAGGGTCATTAGACATGCATGCTCTCTTCCTAATTCGGGATATTAATTTAATCTTCCTTGAGAAATATAACTAGGAAACACCATTATGTTAATTTATGGATAGTACAACTTCTCTTAGAACCTTAACTTATCATCTCAGCTTACTGTTCATTATTTTAAAATTTATATTCAGTTATGGGACATAAAGAGAAGGCTCAGGAAGAGGGTACGTGCTGGCCACAAAGAGTTCCCTGCTTGGCATACACAGCTGTCAGCATGTGATCCCATTGTAAACACCCCATCTTCAGCATTTAAATCATGAGGTTACTTTGCCGGGAACTTTTTTAAAGGGAACATTCTGAGACTTGAAGACTTTATGTAATTTCCCCAGGACTATGCTTCCAACAGCAGAGGACAGGGTGACCTTGCTATTCCTGTATAAACCATTTTAAGTGTCTTTTTAAACTCAGATAAAAGTCAAGAACCAAATTGAAATTGAGCCTTTTCAAACACCAAAATACCAAACAAACAGCAACAGCTTCTCTTATGTTTTATTAGTTGGCAACCAGAGTTTGGCAAGTCAAGGCAACACCCGACATACATGCAGCTTTCTCAAGACTAAAAGGGAGAAAAGAAGAAGAAAAAGAAATGTGTACTACATGGTACAGAATATTGACATATGCTCATCACCAAATAGTATTTAGAAGTAGGTTTTTGGTCAGGCTAATATCATGAAAATTATTCCTTATTATGATGATTTATATATCTATAAATATTAAAATGAGGTTGCTCATTGAAGTAGAACACAGTAAATACACATCCTACATCAAATCAATATATAGAATATCCTTATTTCATATTGTATCACTAGCATGAACTTCTGTAGCTACAGGGATGGAGTCTCTGGCCAAGATTGTGGAGAACTGTTTCATAACGTCAGAGTTAGGAAACCTTTTCATCTCCCACACTCCAGAGCTTACCTGGAACACTGGTCTAGCACAGCTATATGGTGGAGGACATGAGCACGCTCGATGGGATTTCCCAAGGGTAACTGGGTCCCCTCTTATTTTCACCAACAGTTAAGTAACCTGACTGAGATCCACGAGCAGATCAGTGGCATGGCGCGCTGTCCCTACAGTCCCCAGCACAATTCGACAGCTCTGCTCACTGCCAGTGGGGAGCTTTATGCTGCAACAGCCATGGACTTCCCAGGGCGAGATCCAGCCATTTACAGAAGTCTGGGTTCGCTACCTCCTCTTCGAACTGCACAGTACAACTCCAAATGGCTCAATGGTAAGACCTTCATTCACTCCAGCCTCCCACTGTTGTGTGTGATACCTGGCTTAAATATATAGTCACACTTTATAAAGAAGAGGAAGGGTCACCTTCAAGGTCTAGCACATCTAGTACTGGTAATGAGCAGTACGTTCTTTAGTACTAGGAGTTGGCGTGATAGCCCCAACACTATAAGCCGTGATAATAGGTCTATATTGTCAGCTGGTGCCGACAAGAACACTCATCCGTGTTACGCTGTTTCTCCCTATGTTGCTGTTTGAAATCTAGGAAACTGAATGATATGCTGTAGATGCATGTAGGCTCATGTGTTTTTCTCAATGTCTACTTGATGAATTTGAACAAGAAATTAGCACTACCTCATGACATTTTCAGACAGTATAAAGAACCCAGTTGCCTAGAAGTAACTCCAGATAACTTGGCAATCTTAAAACTGGCATTAGTGTGCATGTCTCTCATTTGGGGGCGAGCGTCTTCAGAGCTTATTGCACGGCCTTGGGAGTTCGTGGGGACCCAAGTCTTGTCGCTTTAGATTCTGCCAGGCAAAGCCTGTTACAATGGTCATCAGAGCAGCTCCTCTCCTCTCAGGGATGCAGACTCATCACTGTAACTTCAGACTTCTTTCCAGATGTTGCCGTGTCCCCTGGAAGACACACCAGGCTTGTGTCTACTTCTCCTTTATGGAACTGGAAACTGACAGAAAGTATCGGTCCATTGCAAGCAAGAAACAATTACCTGTTAACTAAACAGCCAGAGAATGGAGAGAGGAGCCGCACAGATGTGGGTTGCTAGGTGAAAGCCCAGGGTGCTAGGGAAAGCCATCCCTGTGTATGTGAGTGTGTCCACACTCACAAGGGGGTGTCCGGCACACGCGGTAATCCATCACCTCAGGCTTCATGTGACCGTTGTCACAAAGGTGGAATCTTGGCTTGGCTAGTATGATACTTGTTTTGCTATGTCATGATCTACAAAGATTTAGTGGTCTTATTCCCATCACAAACTGTATATGTAGATTAGAGTCCCTCTCCCACTCTGATGCTACTCCTGTGCTCAGGTCGTTCTTTATTATGGGAAAGGCATTGTGTCATTTAGTGTTATTTACTGTCATTTGCGATCTCTGTCCATTAGAGCCTAGTCATTCTTCCCCCTCTCTAAGTTAATAAAAATAAATACATCTATTCTCAAATGTTGCCCAAGGGAAGCTATCTCCTTTTGAGGACTCTTGGTTTTTACTCGGGAATGTCAAACATTCATCTCTCTGTATGTCTCTATGTATCTCTCATCCACCAGTCATCTATCCACCCACCCATCACCTTTCCACCATCCATCATCTGCCTGCCATTTATCTCTCACAGGTAATTGCTGAATAATGCTGTCAAGCCAAGCATCCCAGTTTGCCTTTGGAACTCCCTCCTAGGAAAGCCACGCCATCATCTCTGTGCCTCTAGGAGCTTGGCTGACTGTACTGTTTCCAAAGGGCAACGTGAATGGTTTTCTGAACCGAGAAGCAACCAGATTTCCCATATTCACACCTCTTCTTTTGTACTCACTTCAGTTTAACCCACCCACTCCCTACAGATAGCCCCCTATTGTCTCTGAAGCCTTTACTGTGGTACCTTAAAGTTGCTTCCCTATATAATGGCAATTTTCACTAGCTGGAGAGAGTTGAAAATCAACTAACTTTTTTTCTCCTGGCCAACTGCTTCAATTTAGTCTTTCTTCAAACATCCCCTTCTCTGTGAACTGTCATCCTGACCACATTATTTAAAAATTGCTTCCTGTGCTGTCTTGCCCTCATGACCCTTTACTGTGAGTTTTACCCCTAGCCATTATAATATTTTATCATTTAGCTTCCAGCTTTCAACAAAGGGGACATGTGCCAATCACTGGAGTTAGTCTCTCCTGTGGACTGGTTTATTGTATGTAGGGATAAGTCCCACCCCTTAGGGGGCATGTTCGCCTCAGGCTAAAGTTTGCCTATAAATTTGGCGAGCATGCTCCCAGCACTCGCTTCTGCTTTCCTGGTCTCCGCGGGAACGGTGGTTCTGTAAGTCTATTCCTCCATTAAAGCTGTCTATATTTTGACAATCTGTCTGCATTCGCTTATGCCGTTACATTTTGGCACACACCTTTAATCCCAGCACTCGGGAGGCAGAGGCAGGCGGATCTCTGTGAGTTCAAGACCAGCCTGGTCTAGAAGAGCTAGTTCCAGGACAGGAACCAAAAGCTACGGAGAAACCCTGTTTCGAAAATTGTACACTTGTCGGGGTATATAAAGAGTGTTTGAATAAATGAATTAATGGATGCCATAGTCTATGTTCTAGAATTCACAGATTAAAATCTTACTCCTCTCCCCCATGTGAAATATCTGGAGGATGACTGGGGGTCCTGAAAGTGGGGTCCTCATGACGGTATTGGTGCCCTCTAGGAGACTACAATGCAGAGAGCTGTCTAACCTCCTCCATCATGTGAGATCTGTGAACTTGGGAATAAGCCTTCACCTATCATGAGATATGCTAGTAGCTTGGCTGGTAGTGTTTCGATCCATGCATTTGGGAAACAAATTTCTGTTCTTTATAATAAGCCCCTTGGTGTTTTTGCCATAGCAACACGAACAGACTGGCAAAATAAGTAAAATGGAAATTGACTGTTTTGTTTCCCTCATTAGTTTGTGGATTTCTTGAGGGCAAGGGTTAGGTGGGAGCCATGTTTTGGATTTAGTACCTTAGGCTAAATCAGTTCTTGTTACATGAGTAGGAGATAAGAATATTTCATTAATAGAAGAAAGAATGAGGCTGTTACATAGGCAACATATCTCAGTTGAAGCCTAGAATCATAAAAAAAAAAACAAAGAAACTCAAAACACCAACAAAGGCAAGACTCATGTGTTTGAGAGTGGCTCAGGTACAAACATTTGAAGATGCTCCTTTTCACCCCCATCGCGTCTGCCCTGCTTCAGTCATTACGTCTTCACTTATCAAACACAGTATAATTGGTTGAATAGCCATATGCAGGCATCTGGAGCATTAAATTGTGTGTTCGATGGTGAATATAATTTTCAAGACCAGAGTTTTTTCCTCTGTGCCAAAATTACTCTTAAAACAAATTTATGTATTTAGAGAAATTTCTTAACAGCTTTAATGCATTAAAATATTAATCATTTCTAACCCTTATTAAATGATTACTGTCAGACAGAGCAATAAATTTTAATAGCCAAAGCTTAAAATAGAAGGTATAAAACTTGCCTTCATGAAACTGACAGTCAAATTGGGGAAACAGTAAACCCATGAAAAAGAAAAGGAAAGCATATGTCCAAAAGAATGCTGTGCAATTGTTTGTAAACTGAGGCAACTGTGCGTTTGCATTGCTTGGTACCTCTCTGAGAACACGGAAAACAAACTCCTGAGTGGACTTTAAAAAGTTCCTGTGAAGCTCTCTGTGGATGTTATCTATGAACACTCAGGGACTTGCTGGTTTTCCTCCTCTGGGGAACCATTTGCCTGCCCCATTTGCTGGACATACAAATTCCTGCGTGACCTGGAATCTGAGCTTCATTGCCTGGTTGCCTCTGTAGGACTCAAGTGAGATCACAAACATCCTCATAGTTAAAGTATCATGTTCTGTGAGGCGTCAAGTTTCTAGTCCAGAAAACGTTCTGGGTGACCGTCTTGAAGCATCCTGGTTTCATTTCTGTCTATCTTGTTTCCATTGTGATAGCTCTCTGATATATCCAAGCCTTCAGGAGACCCATTGGAGACCTTAAAGATAGTAATTAAATTTTAATAAGTAAAGATTGGAGGAAGAAGATTCCTGTACACATGTCAAAGGGTAGTAGTTATTGCCTACTCCTGAAATGGATTGGTACCTGCCCTGTAAGTTCCGTGCTGGCTCCTGGTAGCCAGTGTGGCTACACTGGGCTCCATTCTGGGAACAATGAGGGCGTGGCTCATAGTGATTACACAGTGAAGTGTTCCAAATGATGTACGTTCCCCTCTGTATGCTGTGAATACCATTGGTTAATAAAGAAACTGTCTTGAGCCCGTGATAGAGTAGAAAGGAGCTGGGCAGGGAAGACTAAACTGAATGCTGGGGAAAAGAAGGACAGGGTCAGAGAGAAGTCATGCAGCCCTACCAGAGAAAGATGCTGGAACTTTACCCGGTAAGTCACTGCCACATGGTGATACACAGATTAATGGAAATAGGTTAAATTAATATGTAAGAACTAGCCAATAAGAAGTTAGAGCTAATGGGCCAATCAGTGATTTAAATAATATAGTTTCTGTGTGATTATTTTGGGACTGAGGAGCTGGGAACCAACAAGCAGTCTCCTTACTACATCCAATGAGGAAAATACTTTGGCTTTCTATATTGGCATCACTGACTGCAGCTAACGCATGCCAATTAAGGAATATGAAAGCAAAGAGGGCTTGGTGGATAAAATTAAATGAAAAACCAAGTTATTGACAAGGGAAAGGAAAACACTGTAAAACAAACATGAAGGCAGATTCTATGGTCACCTTTATAGTTTTTAAAATAAGCCTAGGGAAATGTTTAAAATGGACCTTGCTGTGAACAGGGCTCTCTCTTTAGCCATATGACTCCTGAACTTTAAACTGGGTAGGGCACCATGACAGGGTCAGAAAATATACCACATATGTGATATAGTACAGTACAATGAATTTTTCTAATGTTCATGCCTAATCTTATTCATCAGAAAGATGTATCAGGATGAATGTGCTGTGCAGAATCCATTTGTTTTGGAAATTCTTGCAAATTATATATGCTTATCCCTTTAACATACCAAAATATCTTAATAAATTCTCTTTCTGCACAGTCTGCCTGTTGGTGCGCCTGCTGCAGACTAGTTACCGTGCAAGGTACATGGGAGAATTGCAAAGGCTGAGTAGACACTCCAGTTGGAAGGGACGCCCCACATCCATCTCACTGACAGTCTTCCCTGCAGACATCCAAAGGAGATCCTGGTCCTCAATGTCCAGGTGACACCTGAACCACACCCAATGACAACCTAGGATTTGAAAACAGATCCCACCCCATAGTCTGCACCCCATGCCTACTACGTGATAGCAACCTCCTTTGTGTTTAGACGACACATTAGGAAGTACTAGCAGCAGGTGTGAGCTCTTCCTCTCCAGAGATACATATATCTTCATATATCTTCATGCAAAACTGCCATGGAAGAGGGCCATATGTACTTTGAGAAAGAATTGAGCATTTTCTTCATTGCTGAAGCATTGCAGAAAAAAAAAAGTTATAATGAACTGAAATTACCCAACCAAAGAAGACAAGCTGGCAGGATGATTTAACACAGCCCTTTATGGGATGTAAGAAATCAATTTGGTACCGCTTTTTGAAAATAATATGACATTAACTGAGCACTGAGTGACTGAAAGCCGAGGAGCCTCAGAGTCCTTGCCAGTCTCACGAGTTTCTACACTTGCCAAACAAGTCACTTGGAACCTGGGGGCTTTGATTTGCACATCTCAAAGGAGAATGGATGATATATTTCAGTAAAGGCACAAACAGTGTGTGCTGATTTACATGGAACTCCACCTAAAATCCATACTGGGAGAAGGCGGTCTCTCTCCAGAGAAATATGAAGACATTTCCTAGCACTGGCGTAAATTAGAGAAACGCTGCCTGCTCATTGTCTCACAATTGGAGCAGCTTCCTTGTGGGAATCTGGCATTCCTCCCCTGCTGGTTGTAAATTCACTTCCTCTCTGTCTGCCAAGGGTCCTGTGCTGGACTGTCTTCTTGACTCAAATCATATTGCTATCTCTCTATGTAAGATGCATAGTTCTGAGGGTTTTAGAAATCGTTGCTGTCATCTCTTAAACATTTGGTTTTCCCTAGTTTTCCCGCATTGGTTCCCTCCTTGCTACATATTAGACAGCCGAATCTCTGTGGTTTTATCTTTGTTTATTTTCATTTGTGCTTTTCCTTGGACCCAATCAAACCAGGAGACAAAGATAGAGCCGTCATATGGTATTATTTATCCTGTTGTAGCTTGTCAGAAAGAAATTTAATAAAAATGTACAGTGTTGTAGCCGAGATCATCTTCCAAATTAATTTCATGTGTTTTACTTTGTGCCTTTTAATAGATACATATATACAGTATAATAATGTAATGTATAATATATAACAGAATATATTTAATATATGTTATATTATATAGTATATAATATTATATATATGCATTTCAATATTTTCCATTTTATCTGAATTCAACTAAACATTCTAATTAAAAATCTTATAGGAATTGATCTGTCAGATTAAGTTATCATTTGTTAAAAAATAAATCCAAAAAGAAAAAAAATCAGGAAAAAAATGAGTATCGCAAATAGAAATGTTCAATTTTCTGTGTTTACAAATATTCATGACATTAATTCTAGCTAATGCGCCTGGGAACCTGTGGGTTGGGGAGTAAGGGGGGTGGTGAGGCCACCAGAGGCTGCGCGCCTGAACTGAAGGGAGATGCCCAGTGGACCCCACTGGCTTGGTTTCTTTGAGCAGGAATATCTAAGCAAACACCCGCATACTGAGGCTCCATCAGCATCAAGAAGGGGAAGTCTAGGAGGGAGCTGCTCTCTAGATGGCTGGGCGAGAAGGCAGCACAGGCTGTAAGGCGCTCCTGGGATCAGCAAAGCCATGCAAACAGTGTCTTACAAGGGGCCACATTCCCCATGAGGGCAAGAGGAAAGTCACTTGAACCACTGTTTCAGCTTTCCTCTGCCTTGCATTCTGGGAGTTCCTGAGGTGGCAATGGTCACATGATTATAGAGTATAGCCAGGGATAAGCTTGTTCTGGGCTTCCACACCTCCCTAACACCTCAAATTCCACAGAAGTCTGAATATTCCCTCATGTGCCTAAGGCCCCAGCTCCCCATTTTGGATTATTGATCTGTTCAGGTTTTCCATCCCAAACCTTCTGTCCTGACACTGGCTCCATTCTGATCCTGTCCATCCTCACTGTTCTCTCTCAGGCTGTTGCCATCTTGCCCCAGACTAGCTGAAAGCAGTGGGGCCCTAATTTCATAAGCAGAATGGATACTTAATGAGTCCAGCTGTCAAGTAAATAGCAGTGATCTGTTTATGTGTGTATTTATTCAGTTTATATAATGACACAGTTATACTTTCTATCCTGTATTTTGATTATTGCCAACTAAGTACTTGGCCGTTGGCATACATTTCTTTGACTCTCACAATGATATTTCAAGTGGGGTATCATTATTGCCATTTTAAATCAGGTAAAATAATGGTGAAATAAATTGAATAAAAGTTCATACAGCCAGTAGATGGAAGTATTGAGCTGTATATACCTACACCTCAGTCCTACATGTATGTGATACACGTAAGGCTACATGCACACATACATGCAGACGTGTGTCTATGGGGGATCTAGCTATGATTTAGCTGAAATCTCAGGAAAAGAGCTGTGGTTGCAAATTATGGATTAAGGAACCGTTAATTAAGCTTTAGTAGAGTTACCTACGTACCGACATGAAACTGGGTGGTCTAAACGTCTAGATGAAATTAAGCTTAATTTTGGAAGATTTTACAGGACTTATGTGTTACTTGTGACAAAGGGAACAAAGACAAAAATAGGGGAGGGGATATCGGAAAGTTATAAAATGGTATGGAAATAGCTTTATAATGACTGAACTTACAAATTAGAGTGATTTGTTGTTCGTCAGATGTAAAGAGTATTTTCACTAATACATTTTCCTAACTGTGAAAAGGCCCCCTGTTGGTAAAACTCTGCCTAACCGCATTTATGCTTTGCAAATCCTGTTTGTTTACTCATTATTGGTATTGATTGAAGTTCTGCCAAAAACAAACTAGTCGAAAAGGAACAGCAAGAATAAAGAAAGGTGCAATGGTACTAGCCACCATTTGTTGTGCTCTTACTAAGTGCCAGTCCCTTTGATCCTAGTCTTGCAGAGTACGTCTTCAGTGCTCTACGTAGTCACGCAGGGTGACAGAACATGTCACAGGCCAATGGTTCAGTCCGGAGCAGTGCTGCAGGCTACAGGGGCTCCATCCCCAGTTATGCCAACTCTGCTTTTAGCAAGCATTTTGCTGAGTGTTATTCTGTTTACAAGGGATTGTTTCCATGGATTTTGATGCTCGTGATAATAATTTCATAAACTTGAAGCATTAGAGTTCTTTCATGCCCTTCCCATCTATTCTCAATGATTCCAGTGCAGCAATCCCCAGACCATGCCGTTTGAGAATACCACATTCCCCTGTGAGTGCTTTGGTGTTCGAGTAGGAAGTATAGATTAGGAGACTTCCTTCAGATGGCCCTCTGGGAGTTTACACGGCCAGACTCGTCTCTGATGCTTGTTGCTCCGTATTCTCGTCACTCCCAGGTGCTCATATCGAGAGTCTCCTCTGGGTACGGTCATCATTCTGTGAGATGGAGCACTATTCTGATGTCCTGACGGCTAGCCCTCTTCATTTTTCTGACATATGTTGCATAATATTCTATAATCTGTAGTTCAATGCTTTTAAAATATGAGAACAGTCAGCTTCCCCATCCACATATTTATAGACAGGCTCAGTTAGAACCATGGTTCTTTCTGTCCCGAATGAGTCAGCAGAAAAGCTTCTATTCACCTGCAGCTCTGATAGTAATGACGTATAGGTGATATCTCAGCTCGTTCTTCCTAATATCCATCACAGAGAAGACAGCAATGCCCAATTTATGGCTTGTTCAATTCCTTCAAGAATGATACGTACTAGTTTGCAGTGAATTGCATTTTAACAAGAGTCAAATACTAGGAGACAGTGTGCATCTTGTAATTCTGTCTGACGACACTGGAGTCCTTTCTTTCAGATCTGTGTCTATAAACACAAAAGATACTTGGCCGCCTATTTGATCAGTATTTTGGTGTGTCCGTAGCATTTGGGAAAGGAAAAGGATGCTAGATGAATTTCAAAAGACCTGCTCTCCAAGAAATGGAGCTTCCTAACGTAGCAGCTGGTCACGCAGTCAGAGACCCATCATCATCCCAAGGTTCACTGTAGGGCAGCAGGCTGTGTTTCCAAATGGACTCAGTTCCCATGCCAGACGACCTGCAGTGCAGGAACCTGGAGAGCAACAGATCCTGCAGGCTCAGCACAGGTTCTGTTTTCTCAAGTAAGGAAGGAAGGTGCGTCTGAGCCTTCCTATGGATGCATCACCGTCGTTCAGGATTGCAAATGCTAGGGGAGGCCTTCTGTGGAGGAGGGAGGCTGTGGGTCGATCTGCTCACCTTTCCTGTGGGAAAACAACATGAGACAGAGTGGACCATGTGCTAGAAGAGTGCCTAATGGCCAGTCGTAGATGTTCCTTTAAACCTGCAGTTCTGGGACTGCGTCCACGCTCCCAGCGATGTTCTCGTTCATGAAGCCCTTCAACAGCTGGCCTCTTCTTCGCACTGTTCCTCTTCCTTTTTCATCCACAATGTTCCTGAGAGATGTTTCCTCCAGCCACTTAACCATCTTTTCTGGTCCATTCTAAATCCTCCTCGCTTGTGCCCAAGTAAATCTAGTTAGCACTGTCAGAGAAGGTTATGGCTCTTCATAAAGAGCACTGACCAGAAATCTAATCATATTGTAGTGTTTGTGTATGTGTGTGTGTGTGTGTTTATACACTATGTGTGCAGTATATGTGCACACATCTACAGAGGCACACAGGTTTGTATTTGAGCATGTGGA
Source organism: Alexandromys fortis (assembly GCF_014885135.2). Taxonomy (NCBI): domain Eukaryota; kingdom Metazoa; phylum Chordata; class Mammalia; order Rodentia; family Cricetidae; genus Alexandromys; species Alexandromys fortis. The sequence goes on along the minus strand of NW_026067929.1, from coordinate 4,109,478 downwards.
GGCCATGGAAATAACATGTTATGTCTTACTCTCGGGCCCTCCACCTTAGTTTTTGAAACAGGGTCTGTTACTGAACCTGCTAATCAACATTTTGTCTATGCAGGCTGGCCAGTGGGCTCCTGGGACCCACATGCCCCTTCTCTCAATGCATACACAGCCACTTCTGGCTGTTTCTTGAGTGCTTAGGATTTGAACTGTGGTCCTGAGGTCTTCTTCCTTGTATAGCAAGCGTTCTTACCCACTGATCTATCTCCTCTGCCCCCAATCCAGTTTTGAAGAACTGAAAGAATAGTACATTTTGTTTTTTTTTCCCAGTGTTTCTTTATCACTGCCTTGTAACTGCCAGTGAGCGTACAGGCTCCAAGGTTTGCCATTCTGATTCTGGGCTTCCTCAGTTCTTTCCCAAGCCCCGATGCTGCTTTGTGGTGTTGGCTGAGTTGTTAAACATTTTAGCGTCCTTCACTATGAAGCAGCATCTTAACACATCAGCCACCTCTGTGGTGTCTGGTCCTTGTGGGTCCAGAGGCACAGAGACAGCTTAGCTTAAGGACTAGTTTTTTAGAGTGCAGCTATTTTTATGAGAAACTTTGTGCTTGTTCTCCTACTCAGCAGTTCTTCTGTACTAGAGAGAGATGCACATGCTTCCCCACATTCCACCCACATTAACGGCAGAAGACGCTATCTCTGAGGGGATTTGATAAATCTTGGTGAATTCTACCTCTCTCTTTCCGGTTGAGTACTCTTAACATTAGCCTAGGCAGAACACCTGCTCTGGTGCTGTCTGCATTTTGTCAAGTTCATTGGTTAATGTTCATTTTATTTTTAATTATGTACAATTGTGTGTGGATATACACATGTGAGTGCATTAGTAATAGAATCCAGAAGAGGGTAATGGGTCCCCTGGACTTCCGCTTAGTTGTGAGCTTCCTGGTGTGGCTCCTGGAGGTCTAACTTGGATCCACTGGAAGAGCAGAGTGCACTTTTAACGACTAGACTGTAGTATCTCCATCCGTATCTCCTCCAGTTCACACGGCGTTTCATGTTGTTATCAATGGTGGTGGTGGTGGTAGTGGTGGCAGCAGCGGCCATCGTGGTAGTGGTAGAGGTGGTGGTAGTCATGGAAGTAGTGACAGAGGTGGTGGTGATTCTTGTTGTCAAGGTGATGGCGGCGGCGGTGGGCGATTTTGCTTGTTTTGGGTATAGCTCTCAGGTTCTATTCTGGCCATTTGAACCTGGGTACAGGATACACTCTGAAATGAATTAAAAGCCTTTTCTGTGAGCCTCTGCATACAGGTGACTCTGGAAACACTTACTATAGCTTTGTCATTGGTCCCTGTCTTCCATTTGGGTGTCTGTGTCTGCAATAATTCTCTACTCGCGATTTCTAGTTACCATCATGTAAAAATCCCTCACTGTTTTATCTGTGCCGTGTGTAGACGCTTGACTTCATGAGTGTCTCTCCAGGATCCTGACGTGTGCACTAACTGTGCACACATCTCTCATGCACTTCGTGTGCTTCAGTGCAGTTCAGTTTGTTTATTTCTCGTGTATCTCTTTCAGGTTAAAAAGCAGCAGTGACTTAGAAAACAAATCCATGGTGGCATAGAAATTAAAATCATTTCTTGTCAAGATTTTCTGTGCATCCTTTGTTTACAGAATTAGCATAAGAGCACTAGAAAGAGCTAAAGAGAAAAGCAGAATAGATATGTCGTTGTATTTATTTATTTTAAAAATGTAGTCATATTAAGACTTTTTTGATGAAAGAAAGAGATGATTGGAAATTGGTGACAGTTTTGATGGACATGCTAAAAGTAAGGTCAGCATTGATGTTATGTCCTGACTGTCCCAGCTCCTACATGAGCTGCTTTGTGTCCTATTAACAACACGGGCTTATCTTGCTGGCAGGGCTGTTCTCAGCCATCCTGTCAATAGAAGGCAAACTGAAGCAATCGATCAGACATCGTCAAGCACACGGCCAGGTGAATTGCCCCACCACAAAGCAACTGTCCAGGAAAGGGAATCCTCGTATATATAGCTTCTGTGTCTTTCTAGTAACTCTGAACATCAAAGGTTATTGCCATAGTTATTTTAATTAAACCATAAAATTCTGATGTCTACTCGATGGATTAAGCTGCCTTGAAACTAAATGAAGGAATGACAGGTGGAACTGGTTGCTGGAGTTTTTCAAGAAAAGAACTAGGGCGTGTAAGTGTGTGAAAACCTTAACAGCTCTGTCATTAGGCTCAGCTTCAGATTAAGACAATGATACTTTAAACACTTTGCATTGAATTCTTATCCCCCAGTTCCCAATAAGCTTGACAGTTAAATAAAGGCTTCACCTTCGTTTTAGCATTTCCTATATTTCAGCTGATTGTGAGACCATAGCGCTCCCAGACTCTGTTTCAACACTCATTTCCTCTCTGTCGATTCCCTTGGTGACCTAGAAATCAGAAAACAAGGCTTGATTGTCACAGTTGCAGGGTCACCATAGTAACAGTGGATGCGAAAGCTAATTCAGGGTATCAACCTTGCAGTATGAGTTTTTGATTCAGTTTTTTGCCATTAACGGTATCATTTTTAGGACCTTGGTGAAAGCATATCAATTATGTCCAGTAGCATGCAAGTGTGCATGAGTTTCCTTGTTACACCCTATTAGAGCCCACTGTTCCCCAATGCATTCAGTCCTTCCTCTTTCTGAAGAGAGCTTCCTCTTTCTGAAGCTTAGCATTATCAAACACTAGAACACTTACCGATCTGTGAGCCTATGTTCTCACTTACTTTGTTTCGTTTTTCAAAGGTTTTGTGTCGTTTGAGATCATCATACAACTGGACCATTCCCCTCTTCCCTTTCCTTCCAGTAAACTCTCCCGTTTGCCCCTCCTTGCTCTCTTTCAAGTCCATGGCCTCTTTTGTCATTAGTGTTGCTGCCTGCGTCTGTGTATGGTACATACATATATTCCCAAATGCGTGAGCTTTTCATGGTACTGTTGCCTTGTGGACTTGAGTGTAGATTTAGCAGGGTGATTGAGGATAGGGTCACACTGTTGATCTTTTATTAGGACGCAACCATACACAACCATGCACAACCATACACAACCATACACAACCATACACAACCATGCATTTCCTTGTAGCATTTATCAGTGACCTGCTTGCGGAATCTCTCATTTTCCTCTTATTTCTTGTAAGGATTAGTTTTTGTCAAACAGAACCATCTTTCCTTTGAAGAGAACATTATCAGACAAGACTTTTCAAGAAAGGAAAGATGTCTGATGTTAATGTTTTCTTCTCTCCTCTCATTTCCAGAACCAAACTTTGTGTCTTCCTATGACATTGGCAACTTCACCTACTTCTTCTTCCGAGAAAATGCCGTGGAGCATGACTGTGGGAAGACCGTGTTCTCCAGGGCTGCCCGGGTCTGCAAGAACGATATCGGAGGGCGATTCCTCCTGGAGGACACCTGGACCACTTTCATGAAGGCTCGCCTCAACTGCTCCCGGCCCGGGGAGGTGCCGTTCTACTACAATGAGCTGCAGGGCACCTTCTTCCTGCCAGAGCTGGACCTGATCTATGGCATCTTCACTACCAACGTGTACGTAGCTGTGGTTGAAGTGCTCTCTCTCGCTCTCTCTCTCTCTCTCTCTCTCTCTCTCTCTCTCTCTCTTCTCTTCTCTCCTCTTCCTCTTTTCCTGAATGAGCCTTTTGTTCTTTGACCTCTGAGAGTTTAAAGTTGCCTTAGAGAAAGTTTTTCTTATTTTCCCGGGCTAAGAGCCAAAGAACGACAAAAAGAGTCTTTTCAGTATGAATTAAATGCTAGGTAAAGATACATGCTTTGTGGGACTTGCTTCAGGAAAGTTAATTCAAAATATTTTTTTACTTGTCCTCAGGAAAAAGTAGTATCAAATTATTGTATTATGAATTGCTCCTTCCTCATTGTGTGTTCTAAACACCTTGTGAAGTGCAGGTACATATCAGATAAGATTTATGTTTTTTTATAATAGGAAAATCATGCATTTTTGCATAATAAAAACAGCATTGTCTGAGTAGTCTGAGCTTTGCAGTCACGTCATTCTTCCTGGGCCTCTGCATTGCTTAAATGCAGCTGCGATTTTCCCCTCAGCACCTTTTGTTTCTCTTGGAAAGATGCTCCTAATGGCAACAACAGACATTTGATTTCGAAAAGCTTAGAAAATTTCCAGAGCTCTCATTCAGTCGGTCTTTCCTAGGTGGAGTGTCTCATGCCCCGGCATCGACTTTCCCCTCCTTAGCTGTTCTGCTGTGAGAAGACCTCACAAGACCATGTCTTGCCTGCCAGGGAACTGGGGACCATGGGGAACTCTGGGACGTGCTCCTCTATCAGCTGTGAGGTGCAGTTGAGGTTTCAGCTTGGAGCTCCAGCCTGGAGAACCAGCAATTGAGACAAAGGTCAAGCAATCCTTCCCAAAGGAAAGGATTCAAAGTAGATGCGCAGAAAGATTCCTCATAAGGGAGAAGTTGACCCATTTCTCTGACGTTACTACCGGTTTGCTGTTGATGACCAACTTGCATCCTGGGAAATCTTATTTCTGTCCAAGCTAGACAATGGGCGATGTTTTCTCCACTGTCTCTGTATTTTTCCTTTAACATTTATGTGTGTGTGTGTATGTGTGTGTGTATGTATATATGTGTGTGTCTGTGAAAAGTGTGTATATGGGCATGCGTATATATTCATAATGTGTGGGTACACGTGTGTTACAGCGTATGTGCATGAGGCTGGGTCCAAAGTTGATGTTGGATATCTTCTTCCATTGCTCTCCTCTATTGGTTGCTGCAGGGTCTCACACTGAACTTAGAACTCGCTAATCCTGGGCATTCCAGCTAGCCAGTCTGTCCTAATGATCCCAGTCTCTGCCTTCCAAGTGCTGGAATTAGAGGTGGCCACCATGGCTGCCTAGCTTTCCATGGGCTCCAGGGTTCTAGTCTCCAGGCCTCACACTTGGGCAGCAAGTGCTTTATACCAAACCATCTCTCTAGTGTCTTTTGTGCCTCCATCACTTTGTATTAGAAACCTGCCTACAAATGGCATTCCTGAAGAGTCCCTTATACCACAGCCTTCTGCTTCCTCTTTGTCTGCTCTCACCACCGCTGGTGAGTGTTCATGCTCACTGGATTTAAACCTGCACTGCACGGTCTTCATTCAGAATGAAGTTAGGAAACTGTGTAGTATAGATGGCTTGCTATCACCCCCTTCACGGTGGCCATGCCTGTTGGAGATCTGCTTTGCAACCCCAGAGGTTGTTTTCACTACTTGAAGATTTTCTTTTTCATAAAAAAATCAATTTATGGGTTCTAAAGTTGATTTGCTTCCCAAAACCTTGTTTAAGGGCTGGTGCTGGCTGCACAAGATGAATGTCCGGGTCCTCCGCTGACATCAATCTCACACACAATGGGAGCTTGGCTTGTTTAGCTGTCCATTCGATGGCTCTGGGCCAGAAACAACAGCAGCTCCCATTTCCAAAGTTCTGTAAGTCCTGTGTTTGAGCCACTCCAAGGGGAGTCTGTTTAGAAAGACGGGAAAGTGCCTCAACTGCACTCCAAGATGGCAAGTGTTCTCTATGTGAGAAGCCACCCAGCATCAGCTTCTCTCCAGACAGACAGGAACTCGGGAGACTTTCAAGTTCTACTCTCCTCAAGCCAATGAGGAGGAGAAGAGCCGCAGAATGAATAAATCTACACTAAGCACCCACTTCTTTTTCATCTCCTGCAGTGGAAGCATCTGGGCTCCACATGGGGCTCTTCTCAGTGCTGGACTCCCAGGAAAACATTCGTCTTGTATGAGCTGTTCCTTAGGACCATATGCTTCTCACAGAACTCTCTCAAAGAGCAGAAATCCAGAGCTTTGCTGAAAAGCAGCCAGGATGCTGCTCCCCACCCATGGCCGGGTGTCAGGACCTCACTGAGCAAGCTTCCTTTTTGTACATGGACATGTATTTTACCCTGAAGATTCCAAGCCTGTGCTGGTATTAGGGAAGTCTGTAGGGTGGTTTTCTTCCCCGCTTCATTATTTGCCAGTTAAGCAAGCACAAGCTGGATGTGAGGTTCTGGAGGTCCTGTGATTTTTCTCTATGATGTAAGGAGAACACTGACTTAATTCTGACAAGATATTGGCTCAGAGCATTAATACGGAAAATACGTTCACACCCCTCATTTAGTCTACCTTTCCCTTTGAGACCCGTAGCTTAGCTTGGAATGCAGATTTGAGAAAGAAGCATTTGCCATCCCCGTGTTAGTCAAAGGGCGCTGACCTTCCAGAGCCTTCTGCCCACAGCTCTCTTGTAGAACCTGAATTCTAAATTAAGGCTTCAAAATTTTATGTCAGTGCTCTTTAAATTTTTTCCTTACTGACCTTTTAGATTTACAATCCCTTCTTAATAATGAATAAGATGAATCTGACAGTCATTCCTTGCAAAACACATTCGGTTTATTATTTTTTAAAGAATGACAAACACAGATATCTGTAGATTTGATAGGAAGAAAAGTTTGATCAGCTACCACCTAAGTAACAGGATAAATATGTGGAAGAGGAAGCCATGCAAGGAGAATGGCTGTCTTCGCCCACTGGAAGACAACCCCCCCCCACACACACACACAGTGGAATTTAAAATTCGGGAAGCTTTTCAAAATCCCTTGTTGCTCCTGTTGTAGTTGAGTGAATTTGGTCCGCAGCCGGCAGGGTCATATCTGTCACTTCCCCTCATTTGATTCTCTGAATGTTTGCTTCCAGGTAAAGAAAGTACAAGGCAGACCCAGGCATCACCCTGGCTCCGTCTTCTTGAACTTGAAAAGTCTTGAACTTGAAACAGCTACTGGTGGGCTCTGACCAGCCTGTTCCTTCTCCTTTCTCTTCTCCAGGAACAGCATCGCTGCCTCTGCTGTGTGTGTCTTCAACCTGAGCGCCATCTCGCAGGCCTTCAATGGACCTTTCAAGTACCAGGAGAACTCTCGCTCAGCCTGGCTGCCTTATCCCAACCCCAACCCCAATTTTCAGGTAATCTCAGGGGAGAGGGCATCATGAGTATCCTCCAGTAAGGGAGCAGAAACCCAACATAGCCTAGCGAACCCGAGCAATTAAACCTTGGCTGCATGCACCGTGCAGCTGCAGTCTTTTGGCCCCTAGGGTACAGCACCTCCCTCCCTAGGCTTAGCTAATGTCAATAGAACACAGCCTTTTGTGGGCTATGGCGCCTAGACAAGGAAAGGGGGCCTTTTGTGAGCTGTGATGACTGATGGTTAACTGAAAAAGGCCAATCTTCTGCAATGGGCTAGGAATCCAGGCTTCAATTACTGTTAATGATTATGTACTGTGTCCCCCAAATCTCTGGTCTCTAATGAATGATGTCCCAAAGAATAGGGCCCAGGGCATGGAGCAATGGGTCTTGACAAACATAATTAGAGCTCTAATTGGCAAGTATGGTGAGGCTTCCTGTTGGGAAGGGTGGATTGTGGCTGTGGCTGCTGAGAAAAGAAGCCTGGCTAGTGTTGATTCATCTTCAGTCACCCAATTAGAATGGTCAAGCTGTGATGTCCTCTGTCAATCATCCGACCTTCTATGTGCAGAAAAAGCAGAGACCAGGGGATGATGGCTATTTATTTTGTTTGGCCTGACAGCAAATCTATTCATCTGCTTGGGAAGCTGTAACAAAATGCCACAGTTTAGATGGGAGAGAGCGAGAGAGACAGAGAAAGAGAGAGAGAGAGAGAGAGAGAGAGAGAGAGAGAGAGAGAGAGAGAGAGAGAGAGAGATTTTATTTCATCATAGTACCCTACACTTTCAATATCAATATGACAACAGGATAGTTTTCTGGTGAGGTATTGAAGATGATCAGCTTTTCCTTGGGTCCTCCCTTAGAAGACAGAAACATCGCTGGTATTTCTTCCTCCATCCCACTGGGCAGTGCGTGACTCCCACTGAACGCTTCCTAGAGATCCTGTCTTCAGCTACTACCATGCTGAGAGATAGAGTCTTCATACAAATTTGGATACAGCACACACAGGAACAGCCTTCCCTGTAGGCCTGTCACTGTCAACTCAGGCAAAATATTTGCCATCACCAAGTTCCTGATACTATGCCTAATGTGTCAGGTGTGTAACTTTACATGCGGCATGAGTGCCACATGTGTGATACTGCTCTATGTCCAGAGTCTCGAGTAAAATAGCCATGGCTACATCATCTGGTAGGAGATCAAGCCCAGCTCCTGCCCTTACCAAGAGAGGCAAAATCCCAGTCCCATCCAACTAAGGGCTTGTTAGCCACAGTCATTGATCAGTAACAGAACTGAGTCCTCCCCACCACGGAGTCCTCTCCACCACCGAGTCCTGCCAACCACCAAGTCCTTCCAATTCTGGTTGGTTTGTCATCCCAAATTATAGAACCAGGGACTTCCAAGAAAGCAGGCTTAAGAAAAAGTTTGGATTTTTACACTTAAGTTTTGGGTAAACATCAGTCAATTATAATTGAGCTATTTTTTTAATTTGTTTAATATTGTTTAAGATTTTTGACATTATGGGATTAAGAATAACTGCTTTGCATGTTGTATTTGGATTTTACTGCTTTCCTTGGACAAAATCAAAGTGTCATCAAAGTGTTAGCATCTTCTAATGACTTCCTTGATAGAAAGGAGAAGGAGGGATGCAAATAAAATTAAAAGTACTGGTCCATATTCTTGATTACTGCCCAAAGCATTCGATTGAAAGGGCCCATGGGCACCATCTGTCTGGAGTCTTCTGTGTCCTACATGTTGAGTAATTGTATATTTTAACTGTTCTTTTTTCTTTTTGATATAAGAAGAAAATATATTATTCCCTTTTAAAAAGTGTTTAAGCCTGAGGTTAGAAAAAAAGACACTTATATTTATAGAGTTTGCCATTGCATTATTCCTTGGACTGCAGCTCTTCCAAATGAACTGAAGGACTCAGCAGCTTCAACCTCCTTTACACACCTAAGGCAATGTGTAGTTTAGCCCAGGCATCTAGATATATCCATAGCACATAGCTAGTAAGTGCCCTCATGTCCTGCTTTTACAATACCAGTATCACATCAGCAAGTTTGCTTTCATCTGTTAGTAGAATTAGATCCATACAGAATTGTGGAGGGGGCATGTGCAGAGGTGGTACACATGCCAGGCAAGGAGCTGACTCAACTGACGTCATCCTCTGAGCCTAGATTTGAAACTTTTAGGAAACTAAAGTTGTAGATTATGATAGTGGTGGATATATATATATATATATATATGTGTGTGTGTGTGTGTGTGTGTGCATCCGTGTGTTTGTATGTGTGTGTGTGTCCATCTCTCACTACAGACTGGTTTCTATTTATAGATTGTGTTTAGTAGTCTCATTGTCATAGGAGCCTGACTGACGTTCTAGCTCTCATCTAGACTGTCAGAGAGTGTGAACTCTTTTTGTAGCAAAGATCCCTCCAGTAGACATATATAAGTGTTGCAACATTGACAATAACCAATGGTGATATTTATATTTATTATTGTTAACATTATTGTTGTTGTTATTTTGGTTTTCTTTTTGACAGTTAGAATTTATGTAGCAAATATACAATAGGAAAGAAAACGATTAACTGGAGTTACTGGTTCAGGAAAAATGATCTACGAAGAGAAATACATCACACTCTGAAAACTCAATTAAAACCCACAAAACAACAGAAACTACTTCGCCACCCTTAATCAGCCCCATTCCCAACACCCTCGGTGGTAATTGTCTGCCCTGGTAGAGGGAGGAGATCTTGACCCCCATAAGATCATCAGCCACTTAAAACACTGTCACGCAGAGCTTCAGAACCTTTCTCAAGTTTTATTACCAACAATCAGAATCGATGCAGTCAACATGAAAAAAAGGGAGTGCAGGAGCAGTCAGAAGAGAAGACGGCTTGGGAAAGGCAGGCTGGGGTTTAGCTTCATCCTGAGAGGCCCTGAACACACACTTCTCTTGGCAGCGAGGTGTGAAGAGCAGGGGAGCCGGTGGGCAGAGACACCTTGTCGAGGATGAAGTTAGCCCATTTGAAGCTTGACCATCAAGCACGAGTGTGCTGGAACGAGGATAGATGAGCTGTGCCTGAGACAGACAGATACCACACAAGCATTTATTATCTTCCAGAATTAATGTAATGTAATAGAATTACTTGACAAATATTGGATACAGCTATGCTTTTTCCACTCTTGTGGTTTCTTCTTGTGTGGGGTCCCCAGGGTAGCACAGTACCTGACGGTATCTATGGGAGACCAGTGTATATATAAGGTTCAGCTAGAGAATTTGTAGCCCTTGGAGAGGCTTGGTGAGCAAGAAATATATCCAGTAAATTTGAATAGTTTTCAAAATATTGGATATTGAGATATCCATTATAGGATAGCAAGAAAAAAGAAAGGTAGAAAACACTTCAAATACAGTTCTTGATAATACAGGCAGACAACATGCAGAAAACACGGCCTCCAGGAAGGAATCTGCTCTATCCTAGTACTCTAACAGCCCCGGGTCTGCGTTATAGCAGTTCCCCCAGGGCAGTAGGAGGCCACCGCCTTCAAAGTATACCTCCAGGTTTTCAGCACGTTTGAAGATAGCAAGTGAATATAAACAGTAGCTTTCTGCAATTGAAGCCGGCGGGTAGGCCATTGCTGCCACCACCCTCCAGTATTGCCTTTGATGTCAGTACAATGACCACCACACAACAATGACCTTTAGAGCTAGCATTCACTTGGAAAGGTTTCAAATCACATCCAGTTGGTGATCTTTCTTACTTTTCAAAACTGTTCCTAGGGGCGTGGAGAAGTGGCTCAGCTGTTAAGAGCACACACAGCCTTTCCAGGGGACACAAGTTCAATTCCCAGAACCTATATCAAGAAGTGCACCCATTTGTATCTCCAGCTCCAGAGAGATCTGGTTATCTCTGGCCTCTCTGGGCACCTACTTTCTCTCTCTCTCTCTCTGTCTCTCTCTCTGTCTCTCTGTCTCTCTCTCTCTCTCTCTCTCTCACACACACACACACACAAGCACGGGGGGGTGAGGGAGGGAGAAAGAGAAATTAAAGGTAATAGTTAAAATCTTAAAAAAAAAACCCTCACATTCCTGATAGATGATGTGTCCATGCTTAGAGTGTTATTATTAAATACTGTTTATATAAAGATCCATTGGTATAGTCTTCGCAGACCCCAAACAACTGTATGTAGAATTACTTGTTCATTTATCTGTCCCATTATTCATCCACTTATTTCCCCTTGGACACCAAAGCTCCACGGACCATGAACATCCTGCCTGCCTTTAGACAAATGCATTTACAATCTGGTGGGCAGCTTCTGCGCTCTCCAGAATGTTGTCTTCTTCCTGGCATTTACAGGGACTTACTTTATAAATGCTTTCCTCCCGTTGCTTTAGTTTGTACGTCAGCCAGGAGCCAGGAGCAGAGCTTGTGTGTCCCAACCACTTAGCATTTAAGGAGACAAGCTGAGAGGCCAGGCCTCGCTCGGGGCCACAGGTCATCTGGCACGGGCCCTCCTTTACCCTGAACACACCCTTTACACGGCGCCCGGGTGCTCCTAACAGGAACGCAGCATTGAATTAGTCACCGGGCTAGTTGTGTGGAGGGCATTTAATGCTGGGTTTCCGCAGCTCCGCAATCCACCTATCATTTTATGGCATATAGGGTATTTTATCAAATGCTACAAAAATATAATTTAATTTCAAAAAAGCAATTTCCATCTTATACTCTGAACCTCTAACCTGTTTAAAAAAAAAAAAAACAAGTATTGGGAATGACGTGTTATAAATGGTAGTTTCGGGCCATGTGAACCCCAGCAACCCTGCTTGTGTGGAATCCTGCCGAGGAGTCTCACATCCTCCTGTACTAGGCCGTGAAGTTTACAAAGGAACCGAGAAGGGCCGTAGCAGTTTTCTGATCCTGAGCTGGATGCTGAGAATGCCCTGCTGTCTTTCCCACCTGTCCATCACCTTGTCCTTGCCCCCTACCGTTGTTTGTAAGAACCATCAGCCTCCTTCCAGCCCACTCTGAGATTGATTCCCGACCATTTCTACCCTGCCTTTCCCGTGTGTCTAGCAGATCATCTTCATGATATTTCCACTTCCTGAAGACTCTTCCTTCTTTCCTGTTCCTCCATTTTCCCTCATCTCCCCCTTGCTCACCCTTCTTTCCTCGCTGCTTTTATCTTTTCCCATTACCGATTTGCCGCCGTGTGTTGCGAATCCTCAGGCTCTAACCTATTCCTGTAAGCTCTCCTCCAGCAAGAAACACTAATACATTTAGTCTTGTGGCACTATTTGTGGGACCCGTGTGACTGATATTGTCTACAGAGTAAGATGAATAGCAGAGGATTGCCATGGAATTCAGGGTTACTTACGAGCCCACTGTGATAGCGGGAAAAGACATACATCTGTATGTGCTCTCTGGCTTCATATCCCACGTCATTTCCCTTCATCCATCAGATATGATCATATTGCAATTCGACAGACAGCTTCCAAGAGGTTCAGCAGACCACGAGGGGATTCTCTGCCTCTGCTGTTCAAATTAGTGAACAACAGTGCCCACTCTATCTTAAAGTGTCTCATATCCTCTTTACCATCCATTGAGAGAGTCCAAATATAACAGGTTTCCATCCACAGTGGGAGAACAGGTTAAGAAGGTGAAGGGAGTTGGAGAGGTTGCCTGATCTGCACACCCACTCATGTATCGTGGCTTACTCCACAGTGGGAGAACAGGTCAAGAAGGTCAAGGGAATTGGAGGGGTTGCCTGATCTGCACACCCACTCATGTATCGTGGCTTACTCCACTTCCAGCTTGTTCTGCCTACCTCTCTGTCTGGTAGGCACTTGGTCTGTGGGCATCTGGATAGTCAGTTTTTGTAACATGGCCTGTCTTCCCTTACAGTGCGGCACCATGGACCAGGGCCTGTATGTAAACCTGACAGAAAGAAACCTACAGGACGCTCAGAAGTTCATTCTGATGCATGAGGTGGTACAGCCAGTGACCACTGTGCCCTCCTTCATGGAGGACAACAGCCGCTTCTCCCACGTGGCCGTCGACGTGGTGCAGGGCAGGGACACACTCGTCCACATCATCTATCTGGCCACAGGTAGGAGCGCTGCCTTCCTTTAGATGGGTTTCTGCCATCTCGTCATTCCATGTCTTCAGTCCCAACACTCACCTTGAAGCAGGGCCGTGTGTCTGTACTCTGTCGCAACAAGCCGAACCCACAATGTATGCTTACTCTTGTCAAGCTACAGACCTCCTCTTGGAAATCTTCCTTTCACTCTTTCTGTCCTGCATTAGAATTTTAACTAGAGACAATGCCTCCTTTTTTAGCTGTTCTTGCTCTCCAGTGGTTCTTGGCATGACCATCTACATTTGTCTAGTTTAGAACAATAGACGGGTTTGTTAGAAGATGCTGCCGGGTGAAATTTTCCCAGAGATTTTCATGCTGAGTTCTGATTGGTGCACAGCAGTGCTCGGGCCAAGCTGTTCCCAATAGAGGTCCATGGAAGCATCTAAAGAAAGGAGCATGTGCAGCAAGTGTTTCCCATGTAGGCTAGATGATGGAGCCACCTGTCAAACGGTATATAACAACTAGACTTCTTGAGAGTTCAAAGTCACTAAGGAACGGACGCATGCTCTCCCTCGCTGCAGGACTCTGACAGTGCAGGGTGCATTGGCTGGCCTCGGGAACTGACTCAGCCCCACCTGCCTAGCCCTAGACAGAGTAATTCCACTGTGGAACGGGTTCCTCCCATTCTTTGTATAGTGTGGTGGATATTTGGCACTTCCTCAGAAAGCGTGGTTACCTTTTTATGTGGTTATGAATACTGTGTCATTCATTCTTTCATAGGATTTCTCAATTTATAGCTGTGTTTTAGTTGCTCAGTTTATTGTATTCACAAAATTGCAATGTCTTATTGTTTCCCCATTGTCATTGAATTCATTTGGCACCCCGGGGGTGCACGGTGAACAGACAGGTACCAGCCTGTTCTCCTAGGGCTCACATTCTTAAAGGGACATGTCTGTAATAAATCCATCACCAACAAGCGTGATAAAGAGCCAATGACTGGGTGCCAGTGGAGGGATGTGGTGATGGATATGCCTGGGAGGCTCCTGTTTCGTGGCTGGGCAGTGTCCCCCAGTGCCGGAGGCATTAGACGCTGCACATTATCGAGAGAAACTGGGAACACTGGGAGATGGAGGGTTGGTTGCCAGTCCTGCTGAGTCGTCAGTAATGCAAGGAAAGATGCTATGATTGGATGGGGATGGTATAGACCTGTCAGGGGAAGCCTGGGGAGTCGCAGAGGGATCTTGAAGAGAAAGTCACGTGGTATAACTGCTAGGAGAAGCAGTTTGCAGAATGGGGGTGACCAGGTCCTCACGGGAAGTAAGGAGGAAAGCTGCTTTCTTCTTGTTGTTTGTTTGAAGAGAATAAAAGAAATTCCTTGCCACTATGGGATTGTGGCTCTTTATGGCTTTGTTTGTCCTTAAAAACCAGAAGGCTGCCTGACCCACCGTAGATTTGTGGAGTAAGTGGACTGGATCGTCCCAAGGGTGTTTGTTCCTGGTCTTTCATTGTAAAGGTTAAAATTAATGTGGCATAGATGCTTTTTTTTTTCTCCTTGGACTTCTAGAGACAGCTGAGGTTCTCATCTGGCCCTGTGGTAAGGGATGCTCAGGGGTGGAACTGAGCTAGACCACGCTCGAGCTCACAGGCTGCTGTCCTGTTCCTCAAGCTCGCTATGATCAGCAGTGAGCTCTGCAGATGACTTCAAGGAATTCTCATACTCATAATGATGAGTGCCTCCGTCATTTCTGCTTGTTGGCTAGAGCGGGCTCTCTCCTGGTTCAGATGTGGTCACCTGTCGATGCCATACTTATAAGTAGAGAGATATTTCTGGGTTGTGTCTCTTTATTTGAATTCTTTGAACAATATTCTTATATAGCCTGTCAGGCTGCAAACTCACTGCATAGCCTAAACTGACCTCAAGCTTCTGATCCTCCTGCCTCAGCTTCCCAAGGGCTAGGATGCATCTTTCCATAAGGGCAACAGTTGGATTATGAAAGTTTGAGCCTTATGGATTGATTAAATATATATTATGGAAAGCTCTGCTTGCTGATACATCATTTTAGGGTTGAGACTCTCAACTTATGAATCACATGGCACAGCGAACTCTATGCCCACAGGAGTATATCTGAGCATCTTTATTACAAATCACACGTTTGAACACATGTGAAAACAGTCCACCATAAGGAAGTTAGAGGTCTGACGTGAAACAGTAGCTGGCATCGGTTGGTTATTAAGTGCTTTTAAAAAGCCGTTGGCACTCCTTCTAGAAGCTTTCACACAGAAGTCTAATTTGAATGACCTCCAGGCTTGGCTCCCCAGCCCTACTCTGCAACCGCCATGTCATATACCTCACTCAGTTGCTTTTTGACTTGAGACGCACAGATAGACGATGGGTGGCGGTCCTGCCTTGCACGCGTCTACCTGTGACTTCGTCCTCACAGTTCATACGATCGACAGCATCGTATTAATTGGTTTTAATGAAGTTTGTGCATTGTAAAGCAACTGCTGTTGTACCCTTAGTGGACTAAAATATAACTAAACTTGGACAATCACTGGTAAACCATGTGTCTATGACTTGCTGTACTGTGGTATTTCCTTATTGAATTGGCTGGGTCCAAACCCACAATATCTCAAGGGCTTTTGCGTGTTAGCATTAGCTTAGGCTTGTGGGCTTCAAAGCTGCCCAGGTTTACTGACTCTTTCCTCAGGTTTACTCCTTTGTAGAAAATGAGTCACACCACAATGTCTTTTTTTGTTCTATTGACCTAATGTTTTGCTTCTGTTTTAATATCTTGCCCATTTAAATGCAGAGTACTTACATGTAAGTAAGCTGTACTACCTGCAATCTCCAGTCCTATTGGTAGGCAAAGGCTCCACATACATCCTTAGTGAGTCTTCATTGCTCACTCATCAAGCTGTTTCTCTCAAAGGGGGTTTGTAGTGGAATGATGAGGTCCTGCAGAGAGTCCTGCTCTAGACCTCATGCGCAACTCAGGCAGGAGCATGAAACACTGCTGAAAGCTGAAGGCCTGTTAGATCAGCTTCTCAAGTCTAGCTTTGGAGTTTCTATGAGTTACAAACATGTTCCATTAACCTCTAGGTAGGCTAGTTAACTCTTACAGCATTCCAATGTATTTTCAAATTTTTAAACTTTTAATTCACAATACGATTTAATTTTAGTAAAAGTCACTTCTTTGAAAGTTGTCTGAGTAGGAACTGGGGTACATTTCTGATGGCTACTCCTTTAGAATGCTTACAACAGGAATGTTCTAAGTGGTTGAGTCTTAAGTGGATAGACTTTTGGTTTTTTTTTTTTTTTTTTTTTTTTTTTAACAGAAAAACTACCTGCAAGTCCTGTTGAGCACTGCAACCTGGAATTTCCCTCCTCCCTTGGTTAGAGAACAGCAGACACCATGACATCCAGTCTACTATTTGCAGGCTCTTTGCAGACCTCCCTTGTCTCCTTTGTCTCATGGGGGCCTGGCTCTTAGGTTTGCCTCGGCCTAGGGATCCTCTTTTTCCACATTCTTTTTTAGCCGTGCTGCTAGTCTCAGAATTTCTCCTTTCCTTCTAAGACCAGCTGTGGAAGTTTCATTTTTATCCGACCTCGTTCCCGGTGTATTCAAACTATTCTGAAGTTAAATTGCATATAACTTTAGAATGGGTTAACTTTAGATTGTTGTACAACTCAGAGTACTGTAAACATCAGAGTCAATTTTCTGGCATGCAAATTATACTCCAATAATGGATTATTCTCAAACATTTATTTAAAAGCCTCCAATAAAGAAAATTAAGAAAATACATAAGCATTTACAAACTTTTTAACATTATGGACTTGCAAACTCCCCTTAGAAAACTCAGAGCAGGCGATAGAGGGGCATGAGGAGGAAGCCCACACAGGTTTAACTGCTTCTAGCTGTTTGAACTGATTGCATTCTTGTGTTGAGTACTAGTAGGATAACCCTGCTTTCTCCAGCTGTGGATTTTTATCTTAGAATGAAATACTTATTAAAAAGTTAGAAAAAAAGCCCTGGCTGGGGACCTTTAGTAGAGAAAGCCTGAGTTCTTCAGGCAGTGGGGAAATAAACTTAACAGAATCCTCCACTGTAGGGTCAAAAGCCCATGGGCTGCAAATTTACTTCGCTAGAAATGCAAGGCAGGGCAAGAGAGGAAAAATCATGAATAGAATGATAACGCACACGGGAGGAGATGGAAAAAGCTCACAGAGAAAAGGGAACAGTAGAAGGTCTGTCCTGAGGAGGTAAATGGTTATATCCTAATACCATGGCAACAGAAACAAAGGTGAAGATGGCCAGAGTGAGTGTATACCATGAGAAACAACACGGATGGATTCTAGATGGGAAGGGCACACAGACAAGGCAGCAGTAGAGCAGTCAGTGTGTCTGACACAGAGAACCACACTGCAGTGTCTATGACATGACATAATTGTCTTGCGCTGTCTGCACACCCTGAGAAGCTGGCTCTGGGGTTGGAATCGCCCCACCCTCATTTCACACCTGAGCATGTTTGTCGATAATTGTCCTCTAAAACACCTTATCTGAGGATGGGCTGTCTTCCCTCATAACTCTGACATGGAGGAGAGACCAGCCACATAGAAAAAGCTTGTACCCTTGAGTGCACTTAGAAAGTCAGTCATTTCCCACAGAGGTATCTATTATGTGACTCTTACTGCTGTTTGTCCCTTGCTCTTACAACCCGAGGGATGCTGTGCCCTGCCTGAGACTCATTCTATTGAACTCATAGCTGAGTGCCTTCATGGCTCTTCCCCATTTGACTGCTGGAGAATATTTTGTATGCCTGATTTGATGATTGCATGAGTTACATTCCTATTGCTGTGCTGAAACACCATGGTATATAGAACTATTATTTGGGCTTAAAGTTCCACAGGATTAGAATCATGATGGCGGAAGAGGCAACAGGTGGCAGTCACGGTGACTGAGGCAGAATCTGATGGCTCACATCTAGAATCACAAGCACGAGACAGAGACAACAAACTGGAAATGGGATCGATGAGTCTTTAAACCAGTGGTCCTCAACCCCTTCGGCAAACCTCTGTCTCCAGAAATATTCACCTTATGATTCATAACAGCAGCAAACTTACAGTTACGAAGTAGCAACAAGAATAATTTTATGGTTGAGGATCAACACAAGATGAGGAACTGTATTAAAGGGTTGTGGCATTAGGAAAGATGAAAACCCACTGCTCTAAATTCTCAAAGCAGGCCTCTGGTGATACATATCCTCGAGCAAGGTCATTTCTCTTACGTCTCCCCAAATAGTGCTGTTTACCAGAAACCACACGAGAGACATTCTCATTCAAATCAGTATCCAGAGCGAGAACCTCCGCTTGCCTAGTTTCCTGCCTGCTACTTGCTATTTATTCTTTTACGTTTGTTTGCTGTGTTTCACTCCTTTAAAGCTGAAAAGATAAGGGCTTAGATTTCTCTGGACTGTGCATTATGTCCACATGGGGAGCCAATAAATATCCCTAAAGTCATCATTAACGAAACCTTCCCTGAGATAAAATAAGGATTGAGTCTCCATATATCAATACATACCACATCTCAGTAATAAAGATTGCAAGTAAGTGAACAGATTTTCAAATTCTAAGAGTAAAGAATTATAGAGGTATTTACAGATAAAATTCTTACCAATGTGAAAACCAGTTTAGAAGGTTCTCTGAATATTCTGTAGCTGGCTGAGTCCATGAAACATCTAAAAAGTTTAAGGAAAACTAAAATGTGATTCAAAAATAATATATCACCCCAAGAATAAAGAGGACATAAAGGCAAATGAAATTTTAAAAAAAGCAATATCTAGGATCTTCTTTAGGAACACGAAACAAGACTAAGTAGTGGCTAAATTCAGTCAGCAATGGAGATTTGAGAAGAAAGAGTAAGAGAACTGAGCCCCACCACTTAAATGGGCAGAACATTTAAAAGCACAGAAATTAGCATGTCTCAAGAGGTTTATTATAAGCTAAAATCTTTCTTTAAAAATAAATATACATTGAGAATTTATGGACATACCATGATTTATAATAAGCTAATTTTTCTTTCAAAAATAGATATATATTGAGAAATTATGGACATAACACCTGTCATAACAGCTTTTAAAACCAGAAAGTCTCTACTTCTAGACAAAACATATCAAAAGAATAACAATAATCGGTAAGTAAATCATGAAAGGAAGATGGTGGTGGCTGAGAGTCTGCTTCAGCATCTGACAAAGAACCAAGGTGTTGTGTTAGATCATGATGGGAGCGAGGCTGGGATGATTACAGGGCACACAGCAGCACAGTCAAGGGTAGCTCACTAGATATCTGCAAGGTGTCCTCAGGTCCTATCCACTCACTCCCTTTCTTCTTAATCCTCAGCTGTTTGCTGGCTATCTGGTGGCTAGAGTCTCTGGCTCTTCCTACTGTGTCTTGACCAAGGATGAAACACCCCAGCACAGGGGCATGGGGTATGGAAGGTGTGGATGAATTGCTTGTAAGGTGGTCTTGAACCAAGGACCGGTGGAACAACAAGTATATCTCTTTTTCTCCCAATGTCAAGAGTCCTAGTGGACCACCTCTTTGTGGCTCACCATAAAGTGTTTCTAGGTGGTACCCAAGCACGTAGCATCACTCACAATTCCCTCCCACCCTGTATCCTTTTTCTTTTCACTCATACAACCAACCCTAAGTGTGTGTTAATATTGGCATAACGTCAATATTTTCAAGGTAGTCACAATGAGGGGTCCAGCAATGGCTAGAAGTTATGCTGTCCCATAAAGTTACATGGGTGCTTATGTGAACAGGGTTGATAACATATTCTTTATTAACCAATGAAAGTAATACATAGACAGATGTCCCTCCTCCATCAACTGATACTCATCTTAAGAAACTTGTATTTTTATCCATGTTTAATAATAGCTAGCAAATTTGTGAAGTAAGAGTCAAGTAACTACTTGTAATCACCAGGAAAAGAATTGGGGAACAGTAGCTGTAGACACAGGTGAACTGTGAGATAGAGTTCCTACATATTTTCTACATCTGTCAGTCTATTTTGTCATGATATTGGAATATTATATCAAATAAATAGATACTTTAGATGTGCTGAATTAGATAATGAAAGCTAGACAGTGGACAAGGATATTTCACTCCTAAACAATACAAGTGGAGATGAATTTGGCAGGCATGGCTAGCAGTTAGCCTATTATGAGATGAGCATTGTATGCACCAGAGCTAGCATCCTATCCTACAGCAGCCCCAGCACTGAGAGGTCCGTGAAACCCGCCACTCATCTGTTCTTAGAGCCACACTTAGAGTGTGCCTTCGCTTTTGCTTTCCCTCTTTGCCCCACAGTACTGCTCAATGCCCTATACTCAGTGACCAAAATTAGCTTGTGTTAGGCCCAATTAGAACACTCTACTACTGAAAACAGTGTGATATAAGCCAAACCACTTAAAATACTATATAAAAAGCTAATTGTTTTGTTTGACTAAATATGGGGACCTTACTTTTTTTTACATTAACGTTTGATTTTTAAACACGTTTCCTGGGTAATTTTGGTAACTTATGCCTGGTCTCCTAACAACAGAATAATATGAAGTTATTTAGCTATGAATTAGTAATTTTTTCAGTGTGTTAATCAAAATGGGATGTAGATACTGTCTATCTTTATGGAGAAGGTGATTTTGCTCTTTTCTTTTTGTAGTCTGCTTTCTCCTTCTCTGCCTCTCTTTGCTTTAGATCTGCCTAAGGCAGGTGGTCATCATCTTTCATATTTTGCATGATCAATATTAATTGAGAATTGCCTCAAATGGTAAAGACTTTGGTCTTTGAATAACAACCAAAAAAAAAAACAAAATACAAATTGTTAGTCTCTCTTCATATCGATCTTTCGCGGTAGATAATTTCATGCAGTTTTCTTAGTCTTTCTGCAAGTTGATAGACATTAAGCAGTAGAGAGGGGCCATTTCCTCTTTCCCAAACAGTCGTCCCTGGCTTAGCAACACATGTGGTTAGTGTGCTGTGTTTCTGTGTGAGATGACATCATAACTCTGGGGCATTTTAATGAAGCTCACACAGTGTGCCCGTTCCCCATCCCCCCACCACACATATACACACACACACACACACACACACACGGTGTTTTTCCTATGTGCCTGATCTAGATTTCTACTTCCGTGAAAGGCCATTGTAAGCTCTTTTCTTGTGGAAACTTCCGGAAGCTACAGCTGTTGGAGACCATAGGGCTGGACACTATTGAGAAGTTTTAGCAGGTGTTTTATCCAGGGATAATTTAAAGAGAAGGCCCAGTGACTGTTAACTTGTGATGAATCCACAAAATAAAATGATGAAAGGATTCTTCCCATTCATGAGAACATAGGTTTTCAAAGGTAGCAGAGGCCTCCCAGTAAGAGGTCCGTTCGCCATGGTTAGGCCCATATCATTGTGATAGCCGGCATATGGTGACTGTTTCTTCCATGCAAAATATTGACATGTCTTCAAAATTACCTCATACTTTGTTTTCCCTTTGCTATGACTCTGATCAGATGGGGTATGCGTGGCACAGTTGGATGAGAACATCTTTAAAACAAACACTGGATTTCATGTTGAGACAGAGACTGCCCGTTAATTCTCAGCACATGAGAAAGAGGGAAAAGGAGGAGACAGAGCTAGGGCATGATGGAGTCCTGAGGCTACTCCTTTACTGAAATACTTCTTCCACACCGTACTTTCTGCTTTTGTAATTACATCCTCCACTGTCCTCTGTAGAATAGTGATGTCTAAGAACACTTGGGACCCATCTGTCCCTGCTCTGTGTTGTTTTCTGTTTTTACATGGCTGTTTACTGGCTCAATAGAGTTTTATTCCCGTGAATAAAATCTAGCATTTTTTTTTCTCGGCTTCTTTCTCTTTGTCACTTTGACTCCCAGACCCAAACCCTGGGAAGCAAGCCTCTGTCACCCTGACTGCATAGTTCTGTTCAATCTGAACTGGGGTCTTCGGTGAAGAGGTGAGCCTTGGGTATTCCAGGTAATGAGGTGTATCTTAGGGGTGCATTCCCTCTCTGTTTCCTGATTCACTGTTAGAGTCTTGCTTTCTAAACTCTAAGGAGCACCCTAGATTTGAATGTAGGTGTTATGAAAAATACTGAGGTGATAAAAGGTTTCTGAACGTGCCATCAAAATTTTTATTTGAGATCAAATGTGCCTTGATGATGTGGGAGTGTCATATATCAATCTGTTGATTTCATTGGCTGAGCAATAAAGAAACTGCTTGGCCCTGATAGGTTAAAGCATTGGTGGGAGGAATAAACAGAATAGGATCTGGGCAGAAGAGGAAGTGAGGTCAGACTCTGCTCTGCTCCCAGAGAGACACGATAGCTCTGCGCTCTGAGGCAGACGCATGAAGCTCCCCAGGATGGACATAGGTTAGAATCTTCCCGGTAAGCGCACCTTGGGGTGCTTACACACATTACTAGAAATGGGCTAGTCCAGGTGCGAGAGTTAGCCTAGAAGAGGCTAGATAGAAATGGGTCAAGCAGTTAAATGAATACAGTTTGTGTGTTGTTATTTCGGGCATGAGCTAGCCAAGCGGCCGGGGTGTTGGGGACGCAGCCCCGCCGCCGCTCATATTTCAACACCGTGAGTTTGAGTCATATAGTCAGCTCTTGTCATGTCCCGTTGGACAGCTTAGCTCCAGCCTAGGAGCCAAAGACACGCCATGAGACCTTTGTGCTGTCCATGTTGCCCCTCATGCATGAACACTGTCACATGGATTTGAGAATATCAGATGTGATAAATCATAGTGATCATGCTATACATATGAAATCTAGTGATCTTATAGAGACCTAACGGTTTGATTATGGAAAACAATTTCTTTTAATTCTTTCTTACCAGTGGCCTTCATCAGCCCATATCAGAATATTTACTGATATTTACTGATAGAATATTTGAAAAATTGCTATTTGAGTTGTTTACTGGAGTTCCATATGAAACCATTAAAATACAATTTCTGAAATGGCCCTAAATATACGCCTTACATTTTGTGCTGCACGTTTATGAGGAGCAATGTTCTAGAAATGGACAATTATAAAATAAAAATATCTGAGGAGACGAAGATGCAGTAAAAAGAAAATCAGCTGTAGTGTAGTACTTTATGTAAAGATAAACAAGCAAATCTAACTCATGCAAATATTACTTTCATAATTAATAAGTAATAAAATGATATATATGCCAAGGGATTGCATTTCAAAAATCTTCATGATTTGTTACCAGCAAATTTTAATTCAGGTAAATATTTTAGAAACCCATAGACAAAGTCAGAATTTATCAGGCAAAGGGGGCTATAAATGGGAAAAACAGTGTAAAAAGTGCTTGGCCATTTTTCTGTGGCTGTGATAAAACAGAACGACAAGAGTCGTACTTAAAGAGGAGCATTTCATATTGGGTCAGAGCTGCCAGTAAGCAAAGAAACCTCGAGAACTGGGAAGTATGTGAGTGGCCTTATTACCATGTGAACACCAATTGCTGAGAGTTGTCAGTAGTTAGTAAAAGCCCACGATAAAGATTCCTAGCTAAGCTCAGTGGAAAACGGGTATTTGCATTGCAGAGCTAGACAGGGCTTTCCGCGTGACTTTCCCATCTACTTAAGACAATAATGAAGATCTGGTCATTATCTGAAATTCGAACGTCCTCCTGGAATTCTCACAGCATTAGAAGTCATCTCCTAAGTTAATTACTAGAGCAAGGGCTTCACTTGGGCCCTCTGTGATATCATCTGATATTATCGTTTGATTAATTTGAAAGCTCTGACCTTGAGCTTATCTGAGCCCTGGCTGAAATGGAAGTAAATAATCTCAGCCACAGAGCTCTGGACTTGCCCTTGGCAAGTTGGGTCTGTCAGGCCAGTCTTTACGACAAGCTGCTGTCCCTTGGACACAAAGAATACATTGCCCCTCTGCTTCAGAATCTCGATGGTTAAATATTGTCAGTGCTTTGCAGCATCTCTGGGAGGCTCACCCTTCTCTGTGTGAGATAAGAGCTGGGTATGTTGGGCTTTATCAAAGACTTGACTTGTGGCAGAGGTCCTGGCAACTTCTTTCAGAGACTCTGTGATCTTTACAGCTGAGGTCCTCAGCTTCCAGAACCTTCCTGGCCTTCAGTGTGCAGTAGGTCCCAGACTCAGCACTAACTCATACTTGTCTTTGTTCAACTCTGACTTCTTATCCAGTCTCAGAGACCAGGGATTTGACTTCTGCTCTGTGTCCAATGGATCTTTGGGAAATTCTGCACTTGGGTACTGAATGCTGTTCTGCAAACTATGGCTCACACCATGGCAGGAAGCAGAGGACCATTCCCGTATCCTGTGGACAATGGGCACCCTTTTTTGTTCCATCTGTAGACCTATACATTGTATTTCTGACCCATTTCTTCTGCCTTGATACTGACGATGTTCAGATATGACTGACTTGGATCAAAGCTACTTACACAACCACCAAAATTTCCAAATTTTGGTTAAAGAAAGCAGCAAATTTGGTTAAGAATTGTAACTTGCTTTCTAAGTGCTATTGGTTTAGACCGTCACATAGTAAAGATGCTAACAAACCTCCAGCCATGGGAAGATTTAGTGAACCAGACTGGAAGTTATCCCTGAAACAAGTGGCCAGAGGGGCCCTGGAAATTGTCCTCACTCTCTGGGTAATAGTTAGTGGCTGAATAGTCCAGCTTCTCTTCTTAGTAACGGGAGTTACAATTTAGAACTATTCTGTGCAGGTGGAGCATTTAAGCTCATGCCATGCCTGTCCTCCAGGGAGCAGTAGGGATCTCCCAACTCTCAGAACCTCCTTTTACCTTTTCAGGTTCCTGATTCCCTTTCTAGCAAGTGCACAAGGTGTCCCAGAGTTTATGCTAATTGGGCCTTTGGTATATTTGTATTAGACATCTGGGTCCATGGTAAAGCACTTTCTTAATACCCTGGTTAAGACCTTAGGTTCCATTGCAGCATTCTAGAAAAATTAATGTATGTAAGGTGAACCTCTTGATACTTTGACATGTATATACACTGTACAATGTGAAATTACACCATTAGACTAATAAATATATGTACGTTGATTTATTATTGTCATGTTCTTTTCCTTTAGGGTTGAATGGTAAGGACATGTGATCTTTAGCATCTTGAGAAATGGCAAAGAGCCAATTGTTAACTACTTTTCAAGTGAAGTAAAACCCTTCACTTGAAGGAGTTTGCAAGAGATTTGCAACAAATCTCTGAATAATGGGGAAAATGCACATTAAATATAATTCTTCTGATGTTAGCGAATGACCTCCTCACAAGGAGGAAATTAATATAAAATGAAGTCTATAGAAAGAATGAACAGCGTGACTTGAAGTTACATTTTAGCCTGCTTTCAAGCATATGTTGAGATAGCTTTATTCCCTTACCGTTATGGGCTAGAGGACAATGGGAAATGATTTAACCCTTGTGTTGCAAAAAAACCTAAAACAAGTAAGATCTCTCAGATCTGTGTGAGGCTTGAGCTGCAGTGCAGTAGGTTTGGGAAACTTCTTGGCAGCGAGGAAGCAGAGAGAGAATTTGGCCTGGGACTGAAGCTTGTCTGTAACCTTTAAGTACCACCTGTGGAACCCGATGTCTGCCAGCTAGGTCTCATACCCAAATGATATCACAGCTTCCTCAAACCGTACCACCAGCTGGAGACCAACTGTTGAAACACACGAGCTGGTGGGTGATATCCACTCTGAGATGCCGCACTGTCTGCTGAAGAGTTTCTCATTAGAATGAAGAGCTGTCTGCCCACTTCCTGCCACCACAACTAGATGTTCACACCCTGCCTACAGGTCTTCCCTGTTTCTGTGGAAATTTTGACCTACAAGATACTGTATCTGGAGGAGAGGGAGTACTCCTAACCTCGGTGCCCTCCTCCTCCCCATCATCAGTGTGGTAATGATGGCTAATGCACAGAAGGTGCTTAGGAGAAAGCACTAATTGAGCCCAATGCTTCCTATGGTGCATCCGTTAAGGCACAAGGATGTTCAAGAAGTCCCTTTTCTAGAAGCCTGTTCTCTGCTGTACAACTCTGCTGTTGCGCCTGAAATCAAAGGCCCTTAATCACTGGCTACTCTTAGACTCCTTGCATAGATTCACCTGGAGTAGTCATTAGTCACACTGGTCTTTGCCATACTCCTGCATCCCAGTCTCTGGGGCTGCTCTGCGAATTTCCACTCTAAGAATAGCTGAGTCTGCATTTTGATATTATAAACCTTGGGAACCAGCCTGCTACACTTAGAGGTCTGCTCTCACCACAACTTCCTGTCCAAATCCCTGTCCCTTAAGCACATGAGCTCTTTGCCTTTCTGGTGTGTTTCAGGGAAAAATATAGCCAGAGAAGTGCATTGTCATCAATGACCATGTATCTACCCGAGTTCTTCAAATGACAGAACTTTAATTACATGGTTCTCTGCTATTATTCAGGATTAGCAATAACAATGGCACAAGAAGTTCTAAACTGAACTTTAAGGAATGTCTTCTGGGGCGGAGATATGAAACCCTGAAGAGTACTTTTTTCAGTAAAACCCTCCTGGCACCCGATTGTGTGCTCAGCAGATAAAATATCAGGGACGAGCATGAAGCGCATCCCTTGATGGCAAGGGAAGCTGATATAAAATTCACATACAAAAACTCTAGATGTTTGTTCTGTGGTTCAATCTCACAAACTACATGCGTTGAACCAAGAATGACCTTGCGCGGGTGTCCAGATTGCAGGCCAGAAGCAGTTTGGAGTAGAGATGGGAGATAGCAGATCCCTGAGAAGAAAGGAGGGATTGTCTTCTCAGGAGAAAATACAGAATAAACAATACGTGCATCTGCAGAGAGGGTCTGCGTGTTTGGGAAGCAGAACTGAGGTGATCGCGCCACTGTAACTGTGGGTGGGGAGGAAGGAGATGAAACTGAAAACCCCACTGAGTATTTTGTCCTA
>NW_026067929.1:4064869-4077369 GCF_014885135.2 Alexandromys fortis | reverse complement strand
ATCACTGTGCTAAGACACCATGAACAAAAACAACTTTAGAAGGACACTTCCAAGTCACAGTCCATCCTCAGGAACTCAAACAGTGTGGGAATCTGGAGTCAGGAACTGGTGCAGAGGTCATGGGGGGGGGGGTGTTGCTTACTGGCCTATTCCCCATGGCTTGCTCAGCCTGCTTTCTTATAGAACCCAGGATGACCAGTCCAGGGATAGTACCACCCACAATGCATCCTTCCTAATCAATCACTGATTAAGAAAATGCCCTACAGTTGGATCTTATGAGGAAGATCCAACTTATTTTCTCATGTGAGGGTCTCTTCTTTCAAATGACTCTAGTTTTTGAAATTAGTACAAAACAATCAAGTATTTTATGTTTCATTTCTTCTTGATTTCCGTCTGTATCAGCATGTTGTGTCATCGTGTACAGGCGTTTAGGATCTTGACTATAACATGTGTGTTGTATTGAGGCTGTGGCCATCCTGTCTTGTCGATGTCATTCTAACACTGTGGTAGAGAGCCACATTCCAACAAAGAGTAGTGGACGCTTCACTTCTAGAAGAATGGAAAACTCTAGGCAATGAAGAGCAGGTAGAACCTTCCTTTAGGTCGGGCCTGCTTTGTGTCAATCTCTCTGGTTCGGAAATGACCTCACATTAATTGCATCCACTCTCGTGGGTCATCAGATACCTGCTTGTGATCCCTTCTCTCCCAGGAGTTATAGCCTGGGTTCTGGGCTCATGGCTGCACTCACTGGTGGTGTAGTCTGTACAGTGCTGCTTCACCTTCGCGGTATCATTTTAATTGACGTCCAGGGTAATTGGGACAGTTCAGCGTGTGAGCCATCCTGTTGTGACAAATGCCTAACGAGACATAACTTAAGGAAGGAATTATTCCAAGGACATGCCATCGTGGCAAGAAAGATGGAGGTGGGAGTCGGTGCTTTGGGGGTGGACTGGAGAGAACGCTACTTTCCTGTTTTCATTCTGAGACCACAGCTCGTGGGGGAGTGTGACCCACGTTCAAGGTGGCTCTCCCATTCCCGCTTGGTATCTCTAAGAATGTCCTCACAGACATGCCTGAAGATTTATGACCTTGGTTAAGCTAAATCTCAGCCATGAAAATCACACTCACAGATTACCGAATATTTTATTGAAATGGAATAATATAGCAGCATTTAATATGTTATTCATAAAGATGAAGCTCTTCATGTTGGGGTTGGAGTTGTCGCTTGTTTGGGGGTGGGGTGGTAGGCACGTGGCTTTCTATAGACAGTACCAAGATCTCATCATATATATCCCTGAGCTGTCGGTTACCTTAAGCTGCGGCATCTGAAATGACTATAATTAATTAAAATGAACATATACATGTCTTTCAAAGATTTTATAAGACAATTAAGATATCTAAATAATCTTATGTTCATATACTAAAAATCACATAAATAATAAATATTGTAGCAAATAAAATATATAACTAAAATCAATATCTGAGCCATTTGAAACCTATGGCTTCAGGACAATACTTTTAGTTACTTCCATGGATTGTAGTCTGCCTCCGCTGGATGGTGCTGGTCTAGAGGGCCTGTGCATTTCCAACTCCTCAATGAGTAAGGCTTGGCGGGGTCCGCCATTGTTGCTTCTTGACCACATCCATCTCTCCATTTCCATGAAGAACTCTGCTCTCGTAGCTTGATAATCAAACTCTACTCCTAGAGTATACTTTCATTCTATTTCAGCTTGTCTTCCTAGTGAAAAGGCTCAACCTTGTTTCCAGTCACTCTTCCCATAGCTTGTTCAGTGACTTGTTTGTCCTAAGACATGAACCTATTTTCCTGTGGAGGAGGTTGGGAAAGCAAGGCTTGAGTTTCCCGGACCATTTCTCACGTCTAGGATTGTTTGCAAAGATTTTGAAATATTTCTTTCCCCAGTAGTCGAGTTGAAATTAAACTTACTCTCTTTCTTATGACACTGCAAACTTTACCTTTTTAAACCATTTCCTTTTTACTTTGTCTTTCCCTTCATTCTTTTTCCTAATGGCAAAGATGGTTGACAAGAAAATTACTCTTTGTTGTTATAATGACGGTTCCCCTGAAGGGTTCGTTTCCTATGCACCCTCAGATTTATGCCTGGTCTTCCATGCTGTCATTGATCATTACCCAAAGCCAATGTTGGGGGTTGTTTCTACTGTGTATTAATCTCAGCCATGAAGAATTCCACTGTTGTCACTAACAGGCATGTCATGGAAGTTTCTGGATATATTCTCTATATCTTCAGGCTGCCACCCTCTTCTCTTGCTCTTTGAAATGTTCATCTCATATATAATTATTTAAATGTGTTTACATACCTGCCTTGTTTTTCTAGCATAAGAATGGTTATGCCACTGTGTCTGCCTGGGTATGCCTGCAGTACTATTGTGAGTGGTTCCCTTATCAATATAATTTGACCTGTTATGTCTTCTGACTGATTTTGTCTTGACTTCTTTATCAGATGTGACAGCAGATACATCTACTTAATTTTTCTTCAACCTTATTGGTATATTAACTTACAACCTCTGCTATTGAGTTTGCATGTGTCTTTGCCAGGGAAGTGTGTTTCTTGGAGACTAGTTTTTCTTGAACTAATTCCTCTCGTGACTCTATTTCACTTGATAAATCTCCCAGTGACTCAAGGTATATATACATAAGAAAATGGCATACACATTAAACATGCACTGAAAACAAAGCCTAAAGAAATTTGTTGTAAAACAAATTCTGGATTTCTAAATATACCTATACCCTTATCGTTTATTAAATAAACTTTGCTGGTACTCAGGGCTTATGCCAAGAGGTCTGATGCTGGACTGATGGTTAGTCCTCATAAATTCAGGGGATTTCTCTTGCAATTCTTAATACTCATTCTTTGTCCTGTAGTCTTTCAATTTTAACTATGACATGTTGATGTGGGACACCCCTCTGTATGCTGTGAATAGGTTTTATTATCATTGGTTAATAAAGAAGTTGCTTTGGCCTATGGCAGGGCAGAATATAGTTAGGCAGGAAAGCCAAATTGAATACAGGGAGAAAGAACAAGGAATCAAGGGAGAAGCCAGCAGCTTCTGGAAAAGCAACATGTGAGGTAACAGGTCACAAGACTTGCAGTAAAAATATAGAATAATAAAAATGGGTTAGTTTGGCTTGCAAGAGCTAGTTAATAATAAGCCTGAGAAAATATGCCCAACAGTTTGTCATTAATATTAAGTCATTACTTGGAAACTGGAGGGTGGAAGAGAAGCCTTCAGTTACAATGTGTCGTGTAGACCTCACTACATCTATTTTTGGTTTGAAGTTTTATCTGCATAATATATATTTATGTAGTATATAGCATATGTATTATATATAGTATATGTATTATATATACTTATATTTCCATATGCTCAAAATATTTCTGCATTAATTTCAGTAACTATTCTATGTCTTCACCAAAAATGTTTACATTTGTTCTCTCGATCATAGCCCAGTGCTCTTCAAAGTTGTGGCTTGTCTGTTGAGTGGTTGTTTGGTTTAAGATGTTGGTTAAAGCTAACTGCTGTATCATGATTGAACAGAGGATGGAAAATTATATGAATAATATACAATACGTTAGATCCTAAGAGCCAGAAATAAGTCAGAGGAAATGGGGTTTTCCAGCACAATAGAGCATTGCATCCAGGAATGCCCAGCAGTTGAGACAGTGCACCCAAGACCTGTGTAAGCTCAAGTCAAACAAAATCCTAGTATGGAGGTTGTGCAGGGGAGAGATGGCAGGGAATCCCACCACTAGCTGAAGGGCTATTGGCATGTGATAGCTGTTAGGAGAGAGTCAATTTTCTTCAATGATGTGGACCCTGGTTCCATATCAACAATACTCCATACCCCACTGCCAAGAGAAGGTGGGCAACACAACTTGTATTCACTTGTATTCAGTGTGTTTAAAAATAAAAGAAGATCACTTCGATTTGGGTGGGTAGGTACATGAGGCTGAAGAGGGTGGATCTGGGGGTAGTTGGGGAAGAAGATGTGAATATGATCAAACATTGTGTGGAATGCTCAAAGAATTAATAAAAATATTATTTAAAGAAAAAACAAAATCTGTAATTGATTGAAATAAGGGACAAGATTAGTGGAAAGAAAAAAACACAAATAAAAGATTGGGACATGAAAGGACTGGAGAGGAGTGTCATAAAGTAAGTAAGCAAAGAACAGGGGTAAACATAACTACATAATAAAGAGAAATGTGCAAACAAAACTGTACAAACATCAGGATGATGTGAGCAAATCATACAAAGGGTTTTTTTTAAGATAAAATAAGGTCTATATAATGCTGTGTAGGAAATGGAGAAAAGTGGATGCATAAGAGGCAAAAATAAAATTTAAATTAAGGTAAGTACAGGGAACTGGCATGGCTTCTCACCTACTGTGCTGCCATCTTCAAGGTCACTAGAAGAGGGTAAGGCGATGACAGGGTGTGGGGAGCCAAAAGCGAGGATGGGGGCTCAGTCAAGCTAGAAAAAGGCTGCAAGGATATGGAATTGAGCTTCATTGTGTCTCGGGACCATCCTCTAATAATCCTGACAATTTCACAAGTGACAGGTAAAATTTCACAAATTTTACTAACACCATACACATTATTATGTAGCCAGTTCATTGAGAAAATGTTCAATGAAGATATTTCAGATTTACATTTTAACTAAAGTCAAGCTAGTATATGTGTGTACATGAGTTTTCTCTTTAAATGTAAATAGTCTTATTATCTAAGGACTTCCATGAAGATAAAAAGTGTAGATAAAAAATCGTCATGTCACTGGATGCCCATAAGGAGAGACAGCAGAACTCTGGACCATAGACCAACATTTATCTGTTTGCTTACCATCTTTCGCTCAAATGCTAAGATCCCATTGGCTGGAACGCTGGGTACAGGGTATGGAAAAAGAAAAAAAAAAACATGTGCTGAATGTTTTTCATCGTTGGTGGCTTACTGGAATCAAATTATTAAAGTCCTATTAAAGTTTGGTACTTTATACAATTTTGTAAGAATTTTAAATACCAATGAAGTTGACTCCAGTGTTGTTATTAACGTTGGCAGGCTTCTCACAGTGTTAATTCATAAACAAAATAAATATCAATAGAAAGGGGTCTTAGCTTAACTACTGAGTGTGTTCTAGTTTACCCATCCGTATTACACACGGTACTCGGGCGTCACGTTCACAATGCATTCCCTGTCAGTCTTGTGATGGACTCTCACCTGCCCTGTCCCTCACTGCCTCACACATTGATTAGAAGATTCTGCTTTACCCCAATGATTCTTACTATTTGAGCCATGTCATTTACCAAGGGTAGCCGGTGACTTCTTCCCGACTCCTGACTTGAGCTGACATCCCGTGCCACTGTGATGTCCCCAAGCAGAGTACTGACTTGAGCTTACATCCCCGCCCCCAACCCTGCTGTTGCTCTTAGATCCCACTGCAGAATAGGATGCTCTGTTGCTCCCAGGGAAGCTGACAGCTCCATCTGCCAGTGTCCTTTGGGAGTCTCCGAGATTTGTGACTGAGATTTCTGAATGCAAGTCACCCCTTGTCCCTGAAGCTCCCATCATGCCCTGCCTGGGTCTCCATGCTGCGTTTATTGATGCTTTCTATCGCCCTGGGCAGGGGGAAGCACGATCACCAAGGCTGACTGAATTTTTCACAAGAACACGAACTCTGGTCACCGAGCCAGAAAGTTTTGTTATAGAAAAAGGCTCTATCAACATGGTCTTTCATATTTATGTTTGTGAGTCATGGATTTTTTGAATGGACATTGTCGCCCATTTTCTAGTGCACACAGACATATTCCATTCCGTCTTCCATATAAGCTGGATTTTTTCCAAAACTAATATATTTAACCAGCTAACTCAAAGTAAAATTGTTGTTGTTACTAACACCGTACACATTATTATATAGCCAGTTCATTGAGAAAATGTTCAATGAAGATATTTCAGATTTACATTTTAACTAAAGTCAAGCTAGCATACGAGTGTACACAAGTTTTCTCTTTAAATGTAAATAGTCTTATTATCTAAGGACTTCCATGAAGATAAAAAGTGTAAAGTATTTTCTGTTCTGTCTTTTATACTTGTTCGTTTGAAACTCCTTCCAGACAAAACTTTCTGGTTTTATTTCTGCTTTTTTTTTTTTGACTAATACACATTTTTATTGTTCACCATATTGCTACTCTGTGAAAAATGTCAGATTATCTACTTAAGATACATCAATGTGAGGTATTTAAAAGATGGGAAATGGGTCAGTTGGGAGTGTTTGCCTAACGTTTCTAAGGCTGGCAGTAGAGAAAATAGTTTTTAAAAAAAGAAAGAAAGTTAAACAAAGACAGAATGATTGAAAGAAAAAACAAAGAAACAACTAAGCAATGAAATAGAGAAATTGAGAGAAGGAAAATGAGAAATGAAGGGAAAGAACAGAAAAGAGAAGAGAGAAAGATATATAAGATGTAGACAGGAAGGAAGAGATAGGGTAGGAAAGAAATGCAAGGTCCTATCTTTAATTTACATTTCTATTTACAATGTAGTGCTGTGAACAGAATACTTTCTTCAATTCACTACATTCTAATGTAATATAAATCCATTAATGTAAGAAAAGCATATTATATAATTTAGTTACTGAAATACCAATTTCCTTTTTTTGTTTTCTTTTTTTTTTAAATAACTTCTAAAGCTTATTCTGTGCTTGTAGAATGAGAATCACTATGATTTGCGACATGAAATCATGGTGAATTTATTCATTTTTTTGCATTTGAAATGACTACAGATATAGGTGATAGTTACTAGAGGTACTTCAAGACATCAGGATTTTGCAAGGCAATGAAAGTGGCCTTCAAGCTCCCATTCATCTCCCTGATGCAAGAGTTATTCATCCCCGTTAAGCCCCTGGTGTGTGAGCTAAAACCACAGGTTCTTAACCTGTGGATCACAACCCCACTGGCGGTCACATGACCCTTTCACGGGGGTCGCATACCAGATATCCTGCATATCAGATATTTACATTAAGAATCATAACAGTAGCAAAATTACTGTTATGAAGTAGGAAAGGAAAATTATTTTATGATTGGGCTCAGTGCAGTATGAGGAACGGTATTCAAGGTTCATAGCATTAGCAAGATGGAGAAACACCGAGCCTGCTCTGCGTCCCTAACGTCTATCTGCAAAGTCTGTGTGGTGTGGAGAACCCTCGCCACGGGAACCTGGGGCCCGGGAGATTTGGCTCAGTTCAGACATGAGTCAAGTTCAAATGCACAAAAATGACCTGTATTAGCGTTCCAAGTCACGAATCTCTTTGTGCCTGGGCAGCTGTCAGTTCACTGACATGAGGGACCCCCAGATTGTCCCTTTAGGATTTTTCTCTCCTGGCAATCTGCAACTGTTTTGATGGGCGATGAGGGGTAGCATGGCCCTCGTTCCTGGCCTTGCAACTGAAGAGACAAGGGGTAGATCAGCCACTCTCATCCCCATCTTAACTGGAGTATCACTGTCTGAACCCTTTGTCCAGAGTGGCCCACTGCAGAGGCCTCTGCATTGTTGAGAGATGCCCAGATGATCTCATGGGCTGGTGATCATGGCTGTGCGCTTTGTGCATACTCTGCTTCTCTGAGGATGGCTGTGCTCCCCACGAGCTTTATTTCCTTGCTGTCTTGTCTTTGCAGATTATGGCACCATCAAGAAAGTACGGGCTCCCCTGAGTCAGACCTCAGGCAGCTGTTTGCTGGAAGAAATCGAGCTTTTCCCAGAAAGGAGGAGGGAGCCCATCAGGAGCCTGCAAATCCTCCACAGCCAGAGCGTCCTGTTTGTGGGACTACAGGAACATGTAGCCAAGATCCCACTGAAGAGGTGCCACTTCCACCAAACACGCAGGTAAGGAATTCCCAGGCTAAGGGCCCCTGTGCCAAGAAGCCCGTCAAATCTCCTGCAGTCAGAAGTGTGTAGGAACTTACGTCTATATACGTCTTATGTTCCAGGATGCAGGGTCTTCATGAAAATAGGTTACTATGATACCAGTAAGCCCTGGTTGTCATTGGAGGAACCATGTGGGTAATAATTGTGAGCAGTCATAGGTATAAAAATAAATTATTTATGCCGGGCAGTGGTGGCACAGGCTTTTAATCCAAGTCCTAGGGAGTCACACACCTTTAATCCCAGCACTAGGGGGAATGTAAAATGGGAGGAGAGAGCCTTAGTCTGGTTAGTTTGCAGCCGCCCAGCCTTGGTAGAGGTATGACTTCTCTAGTGGCTTGGCTACCTTGCTTTTATAATACAGTATTGACCACAGTGAACTCTGAAGTTTAGTTTGGAGACATGCAGGCCCAGGTGCTTAGGAAATAGAAGGGGCTGCGAACTCCGTGAACTGTGTTTGCCATGGTGGAAACTGGCTATGTATTCTGGCGTCTGACACAGTACTGCTCTAGAGGGGCTTGGCAGCCTTGTTCATATCCAGCCCCCTAAGCAAGGCGTGCCTGAAGGTCTAAGCCAAGGTGACATTTTTACTGTACTTGCTTCTGAGTGCAGGTCATTCAGTTTCTATCCAGGGAGCCTGAGGCAGGAAGTTCATAGTATAGCTGTTGTAGATAATTTTCACCATGACTCCCAAAGTACTTCAGCCTCACTGTCTTGCCAAATACATGTGATTTTCTATAGAATCAACTGGAATGATATATGCATGGTGAAATCACAAGTCTTTGCATGTTCATATGTGGAAGGAAGGGTTTTATGTTTTTTTTCTTTTTATATGTAACTATTGCAAAATTATTCTATAAAATTAAATCCATAAGACATTCCTTGGTATCAGAGAGAGTTACAGAATATGATCGGGGTGCTCTTACTGAGAAACTGTGAGCCTTGTTAGTGGATGGTGGCACTTATTCACGACCCTCTGTTGTGTACGTCTGCTTTCTAACTTCAACCAATGGCTGTGAAACTTGTTCCTGTGTGTATTTCTGCGAGTCTACTCTGAGGCAGATGTCACGGCTTTCTGGGTGCTGATCATTTGCTGGATAACAGCGATGGTTGGGGGACAGCCCAGAGCAACAGCCTAGCCAAGTATGGCTGGAAGGATCCCAGTTTTCCAAATTTTGCTTTATTAGATCCAAGTTCTCCTGGGAATTTATTGGGGTCAGGACAGGATAACAGGCAGACAGCATGGCCCTGTGCCATGTGAGATGTTTCTGGCTCTAAATACGGAGTGTTGTTGCAAAGCGTGACAAATCCATTGCTTTCATTAAGCTTTCCTTCAATGAGTTTAGGTCATTTCAGCTCAATAAGCTAAATCCCGGGTCGGTGTGGCAGTGTGAATGTAATTGCCCCCATAGTCTCATGGGAGTGGCATGATTACCAGGTATGGCTTTGCTGGATTGGTCTTGTTGGAGGAAGTGTGTCACTGTGGGGTGGGCTTTGAGGTTTTCTGTGTTCAGGATACCACCCAATGTCTCAGTTGGCTTCCTGTTGCCTGCCACATGTAGGACACTCAGCTACATCTGCCTTCATGCCACCATGTTTCCTACTGTGATGATGATAGACTGAACATCTGAAACTATAAGCAAGCCACATCAATTAAGTGTTTTCTTTATAAGAGTTGCCTTGGTCATGGTGCCCCTTTACAGAAATAAAAACCCTAACTAAGACAGTCCTATTGCTACCAAGAGAGGTACGATGCCCACTGTCTTTCATGCCATGGTCCATCAACCCCATCTTGAATCCACAGAGGCTGGAACCACCAGGTGCAGATGCTAGGCGTGAACCATTATTGCTTCCTTCTAGGAGAATAAGGCCACGGGTGTGTCTTCATGGGCCCCCGCAGGAGAGGAGGCGCTCATGTTTCTCTCATAGCTGAATCCCCCCTCTGTTTATTTTTCGCTTGCTCAGGGTGAAACAGCCAGAGATCACAGCTCCATTGTGAGCAGTCACACTGGGCTTCTGTACACCGCAGTCGGTAGGCTTGTGCTTGGCTCTTAGTATTCCCTCTGAGAAGGGAAGTCTGATGCCCATGAACCAAGCATCCCTCTGTGTGTCTTCTGACGCGCGTCTTTCAGTGCCCTCTTCATATGGAGGGATGAGAAAGGCTCCCCAGTAAAAGCTCACAAGGAGACTCTATTTTGTAAACACTACATGCTTGGATTTTTAAAATGAATTATAGGAAAAATGGAATCTTTTTTAGAGAAACAATTTTAATTTTCTAGAAATATGCTTGATGAAGCACACTGATTAAGAATAAGCTAACAACAGGGTCATGTGATAATTTCTTTGCCAAATGCCATTCTATAGTAAAATATCAATAATTTGGTTTTGGAAATCAATTTCAAAAAAATGAAATTTTGTAATAGTTATAAAGGGGAAAGGAGTTTATGTAAATATGACACGTTTGAAGAGGAAAACTGTATCACAGAATTTTTATATTCTTCCTTTTGTTGGTTACCTGTTTTCCAAAGACAATTCGTACAGTTTTGCAGCAGTGTTTGTGTTTCTATCACATTTTCCTTGACTGTTGAGCCGACTCTGAAAGTCAAGTACCATTCCATTCTCATTGTTGAGATGAGGGTGAGGAAGTCTAGCTGTCAATGCCCTGCTTAAAGCCACACTGAGGTCAGGGCAGTCTGTATGCCCCCAGTGCAGGCTATGTTGACGATTTTCTCTTGGTGCAGAGAAGTCACGACAGTTAGGGTTCTCACGTGGGGCTGCTGGAATCCAGTCAGACTGTACAGGACAAGGAGCGTGGAACTTGTTAGCCATGATGTCAACTTCCTCAGTGTTGTGCTTGCCTTGGGCCAGATGAACCCAGCATGGACCCTTCCCAGAGCACTCCATGCTGAGTATCTGCTCTCTTGGGGTGATCATACATCCTTGGGGAGGCTGTCAGCACTGCTGATGGCTTGTCTTCATTGTAGCTCAAAAAAACAGCATGGTAGCATGGGCATTTCTTTAGAAAGTATTTTAGAAAAAAAATTAGTTTAGTCAAATTTTATAACAAATGTGAGTTAAAAATTTTGTTTTATTATTAGCTTGCTTAGATGCTGCCACTTAATAAATAGCATAATAGACAATCATGCAGATGATGGAACCAAACCCAGAACTTTGGAGTTGGTGTCATCTCTTTAGATATGCTTTTTTAAGCAATGGATGAGCACATTATATTTATATATTTCATGACATGAAGTGATATTTGCTGTTTTTGTTTTGAGGTGCCTGGGATCTAACATCCCTGCTGTAGGTCGGTGTTTGACAATACCTCATGAGTGCCACCTCCTGGGCACTTGATGTGCATTGCCAGTGTCACTATGTAACCTCTGAAGAAGGAAAAGTTCCCGATGGCATAGCGCAGGACGGAACTGGCAGGAAAGGCAGTGACTAAATGCCTGCCTGGGTTAGATTCCAATGCAAAATGGTAACCTGGCAGTCAGATGGTTGACAGACTCGGGCGTTGGACTGGGCGAGTTCCCATTTATCATGTCAGGAAGCAGAGATGACCACATGACTAGGCTTTCACAGCAGTATCTAGGAGTCAGGCTTTTATCCCCTCCCACCTCAGGAAGTCTTGCACTTCCTAAGATAGTTACAGCTCTTCAAACTCTCAGCAAACGAAAGCTTGGAAGGCTTAGTGGGAGGACACACACTGTTAAAGCCATTTTAAGACGTGTGCACTGACTAGATCTGCAGCTCAAGAAACTTTCTTTGCAAAAGGAAGGAAAATATTCTAAGTGCAAAACTTCTGTAGCAAGGAATGATAAGAAATCATCTTCACCCTGGTGTCACTAAGGCAATGGACCGAGCCAAGCTTGACAATGAATGGCCAGGTAAAATATATGAGCTGCTTTAGGATTTAGGAAGTTGATGACCTATACAACCAGCCAAGACTAGAAAAGAACATCAGCCCTTAGATGCAGTGTCGCACAGAAAGATGCCAAAGCATAGAGGGCCATGGACCAGTGCTACAGGACAGACAAGGTACCTGATGATCCAGGGGGCTTCCTGAGAAACTGAGCCATTAAAGAACCTGCAGCTGTTCTTTAAGTGAAGCAAGAGAGGAAGGCAGCACCTCATAGAACTCCAGAGGGGTAGGCAGAGAGATGGGGGCCAACTTCATGAGATCAGCCCTAGAATTCAGAGAAGAGGGACACAGGTAAGGGGATGGCTCTATATCTACTCCTGGAAAGCATTGTGTCCTGGGATCTGAATGTTGAGGCATCCTCCAGAAGCTTAAAAAAGGGAGTTGCTGCTGAACCATACGTTCAGCTGGTATGGGCTTATGAATGGTTACTGGGGTGCTGGAGTGAAAAGTTGTGTTTAAGTCAAACTCAGCAGAGGGCATATGACCTATAAGACTTTGATTAACTGGTTCCTGAGTTAAAGCAGTATTTTTTTTTCCTTTTTTTTTTTTATTTTATTGAGAATAAGAAAAAAA
Organism: Alexandromys fortis; assembly: GCF_014885135.2. Lineage (NCBI taxonomy): Eukaryota > Metazoa > Chordata > Mammalia > Rodentia > Cricetidae > Alexandromys > Alexandromys fortis. The sequence continues at coordinate 4,064,922 of NW_026067929.1, read as the reverse complement.
GGTTCCGCCTCCTCCCAGCCTCTCCCAGCCTCCCATTTCCCTCCCCCTCCCCC
>NW_026067929.1:4054116-4064258 GCF_014885135.2 Alexandromys fortis | reverse complement strand
AACAGACAAAGGTCTGATCTCCAAAATATATAGAGAACTCAAGAAACTAGACTCTAAAATGCTAATTAACCCAATTAAAAAATGGGGCACTGAAATGAACAGAGAATTCTCAAAAGAAGAAGTTCAAATGGCCAAAAGACACCTAAGGTCATGCTCAACCTCATTAGCAATCAGGGAAATGCAAATCAAAACAACTTTGGGATATCATCTCACACCTGTCAGAATGGCTAAAATCAAAAGCAGTATGTTTTTGACTGGATGTGTTTCTATTGCATATATGTGAATACAAGTTATCAAACTTACTAAATAAGTGAATAAGTTGCAAATACAAAACCCAATAATTTCTGAATCTCTCTTTCTCATGTGTGTCTGTGTGTGTGTGTGTCTGTGTGTTTTATGTGACACTCCTTGAACTTTTTTTTTTCTCCTTGAACTTTTAAAGATAAGATTAGCCCACCAGGCCATAGAGCCTGCATTCTGTGTTTGAGGGATCCATCGGAATCAAAGCGAGAGTGTGTAAGCAGCAGCAGCGATTACTGTCTTAGAGCAGAAGTGAAGGTTCTATCTGGCTACAGAAGCTTGAATCCTAAGGCCTAGCTGGTCTCTGGCTCCAGGTTCCTTCGTCCTCCAGAACTCTGTGTGCCTTAAAAGAGGCTCTGTACATATTTGATGAATTAACATATGGGCCCTGCTTCTGCCTTCTCTGTTCTCTTTCCATAACCTAGTGGGCAGAGTGGGGGTAAAGTGTTGTAAAAACGTAGGAAAAAAGTATGATGCTATAAGTAGCCAAAAGAGTAGAAACCCATGATCCTTCGGTACTTCTGTTGTGTAACATAATGGGGAGAAAAAAAAAAGCCGGCCCAGGAACAGACAGAGCCCATTGATAAAATGGATAATGGACACCTCTAGAATTGTATTTGATAAAACTAGAAAGATGGAACCATTAAGAAACAGTTTTGGGCTTCACTGGACAGAGCTTGTATCCGGTCACTATTAATCCACTTACAGTGTATAGTGCCATTAAGCTAAAGGAATTAATACCTCATTAAGAAAATTAGTATGGAAATTAAGTACTGTAGGATATTCACTGTGCTAAAGGGCAAAGTTTTCAAAGGTAGACTTAATAGGTTGTCACCGTTATTAATGAAATGTTCTCTGAAGACATTATGTGCCCAGTGGGAAGGTGTACTGCATGCTGAGAAAATAGCAACACCCTCCATGGTCCCAATGATACACCTTCAGTCGGCAGGCTGCATATTATTCAAGCATCCAGGAGGACTTTGAGATGAACACTCACTTTACTAAGTAAATATTCTTCTTCTACAAATAATTTATCAATTTCCACGTCTCAAGTGTCCTGAGTTGAGCTACAGTGGCATCCGTCCGCTTGGCCTGTGAAGTCTGTGGATTTCCTTCATCACCTCAGTCATGGAGTATTTATAGCATTTAGTCCATTCTGAACACGGAGCCGGTTCCTGAGTGGATGGTGACAGATGATGCATCCCTGACCCTGCCTGTGTAGGGCTCAGCATCTAATGAGAAATTCTGCCATAAATAAAATCATCTGAATAGCTAATGTAGGACTGAGTCAAAGGTTCTTGGGGTTGTATTACATTTTATTCCAAAATGGATTTATCATTAAACCTGATTCCAGACCATGCTAGGAATTAATCCCCTCACCTGATGTCTAATTATTTTTAAGCCATAGCTGGATTATAACTGGTTTTCTAATTCTCTGCTTCTGGAACTGAGCAGCAAGGTGTGACAGACACATTCGATGGGTTCTTCATTCAGTGGGTCACTCTGAAGCCATTCAGTGACTGTGGCAATTTCTCTCTGCCTTCAGTGATTGCAACAAAGAAGGCAGGGGAGAGGAATCCTATGCACCCACATGCTACTTACACTGGTACAAAGCTCTCAGCCTTACTAAGAATACACACGCCCATTCAGCAGCTACTCCACAGGCCTCCTACTTTTGAGCTTCAGGTTTATAGCTGTGCAAACAGTTCAATGAAAAGCCCAAGCTGCAACAGCATCCTTGGTTCTAGACTTGCTCCAAAACTGTCAACATCAGTGGAAACTGAGCTCCCCTTGAGATTTTTATCGCTGTACACTGAACCCATGATTTTAAGAATAGGACCATTACCATGAAAACATCTAGCTCATAAAGACACTATGAACTTGGGGCTCATTTGGAGCCTGGATGTGACTGACAGTGAGTGAGAACTCAGACTCTCTGGGTCTGTGGTCATAAGAGCAAGAGCAGAGACTAAGATTACATCATAGTTGAGCACATTATAATAATTTAGTCCCACAAAGTTCCTATTCTTTTCTGATGAAGTTTTACTGTTGGTTAATGTAGGTCCTTCTGGGATGGCATTGTCCACGAGAGATCTTTTGTACTTATATGTATATTTCATTGAAAATTTGATTCAAAACCTGTGTTCCGCCTGCAAATCAAAAATCGAACAGACTAGTTAGACATGATAGTGTTTGCTAATGTCCCAGGGCCTGGAATACTGAGGCAGTAGGATATCGAATTCAAGATCAGCCTTGGCTACATACTGACCCATAAAACCAATAAGTCAGGGCAGTCTGAGCCAAACTAAAGATAAACTGACCGGCCCGTAGGTTACCTTTATACAGTCGCGCCCCTTGTACCAGATTCCATGCCATGCTACAAATTCTTCCCCAGGTGCTTTATCTTTCTGAACAAATAAAGAGACTCAAACGTGTGGAGAAACGTGCTTTCTTCTCGGGGTTTCATTTGCCCTTTGAAGTGCACAGCATTTGCAGGGCAGCCTAGGTCTTCAATGGGTCTCAAAGGCTCTCAATGAGGTCGTTGGGCTTCGGAGACGAGCCTCCACTGCTTTAAATGCTGGTATCCTGCCCACATGAGCACCTCCCAAGTGAGCCTTTGTCAAATATCTTCTGTCCTTTTTTTTTAATTTATTTATTTATTTATTAAAGATTTCTGTCTCTTCCCCACTGCCGCCTCCCCTTTCCCTCCCCCTCCCCCAATCAAGTCTCCCTCCCTCGTCAGCCCAAAAAGCAATCAGGGTTCTCTGCCCTGTGGGAAGTCCAAGGACCACCCACCTCCATCCAGGTCTAGTAAGGTGAGCATCCAGGAAACGGGTTTTGATTCTACTGGACCTATTGGTTTCTTCTGTCCTTTTTTATGTAGCAAGGAAGACTAAAGATTTGGGGAAAATAATTGAGTTTGATTGTGTTCAACAATCGGATGCTGTTTCCATAACTGACAGAATCATTTTCAAATCCTGCTGCTGTAGTTTGCTTGGCTTGGTAACAATTCTACACTTGATAATTATGCTGTAATATATTAAATATTAATATTTTTGCTTTATGATAGCAACTTTTTAAATCTAAGGGGCAAGGTTATTGTCAAGAGGGCAGATAAAATCATACTAATAATTGGTTTTACCCAAGTTTTTCACAATGTGACTTTCTCCAATCAAGGACATCAGACTGATTGAGTTTTTTAAATCTCTGGTCTTTATTGCATTCTTATTGAGGATAAGAGTAGTAAAGAAACAAAAATTTAAAAAGAAATATCACTTTCACTATGGCTATATCCATCAGAAACTCATGTTTTCCATATGGCCTCTTTAAACGATTCAAATTCCAAAAATAATAAGTCATAGCGATTGGTTCAGTGTAGACTAAGAGGAAATTATAAGTATGTGGGCTTTCTACTGAATGGGTGTTTGTGTTTTGGATAGCAGTTGTGATATTTAAAGAGTGATAGAATGTTAGAAATGACCAGAACCCACAGCATTCTAGGATGACAGCTGTTATTACAAGCAGAGTTTTGGAGCCCCAAACCTTCACTCAGTGCAGAAGCCCTGTTTCAGGTCTCCCGGTGGCTTTGCAGGCAAGGAGGGCCTGATCAGAAGAAGGAGTCCACTGAATCTCTCCCCTTTGAGAGCTGGATTTTACCTAGTACTCATGTTAATATAGTAATAGTAGTAGTAATAATAGTAATAATAAATAAAACATAGAAAAGAACTTGAGCCCTTAGAATGGTTCTGCAAGTGTAGCTAGGCTGTAGCCACCCATAATGGCGAAAGCGGGGTCACGGGCAGAGCAAATCCCAAGGTGAGAAGCATACTTGGTGTGTGGTTCTATCAGTGAAGAATGATTTCCTGGCTTCTCTAGGGAGCTACATGCAGAAATTTGTGACTTTGAGCTAGTTCAACACCAGGTCACTCCCAGCTCCAGGCAGCCTATCTGGCCAAGTAATATCAAAGCAGGAAGCAGACCTTTCAGTTCTACCCCGAGACCCCACCTCACCTCAGCCTCCTTCATAGGTTACACTTGAAGGATCTCCATGTTCCCAGAGACACCCTGTGGGTGTTTTCCTACAGCTGATGATCTGCGCAGTCAGTGTGTTTTCCTGTGTGCTTTCAGTGCCTGCATTGGTGCCCAGGACCCGTACTGTGGCTGGGATGTGGTGATGAAGAAGTGCACGAGCCTGGAGGAGAGCCTGAGCATGACACAGTGGGAGCAGAGCATCTCCACCTGTCCGGTATGTGCCCGCCCTGCGCAGCCTCTAAAAGTGTTGTTGACGGGAGGCAGACCCACAGGGGTAGCCTTTCCAATCCACTGTTGCAAACCCAAAGCCAAGTTGTGCTTTCTAAACCTGTTCTGTTCCTGGCTTGCAGGAGGACCACACAGGGTGCTCTCACCCGCTTTACACTGATTTGAAACACATACAATTCAACAGCACTGTTGAGCATAAGACCCTGGTTTTTACAATTTTTATTTATTTCTTCTTGTGCAGAATCTGGTGTGGACTCTTGTCCCTGTCACGCTAATAAAAATGTGAACTTCCACACACGTTCATTTCCCCCGGGGCTGTAATTCTCCGAGCTGACATAAGTAAAGGTTTGAAGAATAAGTTAAAGGCTATTACTGTGGCCCCCCGTGGAGCAGATCCATAGACCTTGGTCAGGGTCATGGAAAGCCTGGAAAGGCAGCCTTGTGCATTTCCACATGGGACCCTGAGGAATGAAGAGAAACTGGCCTGTGTTTACATCCAGACCCTGAATCCAAGAAAAGCAAATCTCACTGTTTGCTCAGTGTGTCTGCTTGGATCCTCGCTCTTGGAGAAGCCAGTTTTCCTGTATTTCTGTCTTCTGCCTTGTATTCTAGCATGTGAACAGAAACTACCAACATTAATGTACTCACAGTAATGAGGCAGCTGTCACTTAGTGCCACACAGCTGTAAATTTCTGCCTGCTGTTTCCAAGCACCTCTGCAAGGCAGGGCAGGGACTTTACTTTCCCTGAATATATTAGACAGGCCTCAGGCTTCTGAGCTGCCAATGCGACTCCCAGAAGCAGCTCCTTCACTATCTAAGCCGTGTGCTAATGAAGCCTGTCCTCCAGCCTGTAAGGAAATGGAGCAGAGTGAACCAAATGTTCCTATGGGTGGTGAGTTCTTCACACAAAGGATCCTGTGTAGACATCATGACTTCTAGCCATTCAGTGCTCCCTGTGGGGGTTAGCTTAGACCAGCGGTTCTCAACCTCTGGGTCAAGACTCCTTCAGGGATCAACAGACGGGGTCATACATAAGGTATTCTGCATATCAGATATTTACATTACAATTCATAATAGCAATATTAAAGTTATGAAGTAGCAACAAAAATAATCTTATGGTTCTGGGTCACCACCATATAAAAAACATCACTAAAGGGTCACAGCCTTAGAAAGGTTCAGAACCACTGGCTTAGACCCTTTGGCTTTGTAGTGCCAAGTCTTTTATTTTAAAAAGGAATTTCTCTTCTTTATCTCTTGAAAATGTTTTGAAAATATCATGAACTGAGGAAATCCCCTTCTCAGCACTGAACATGTTAAGAGCCCAACGGCAGTCAACTGAAATTTCTTGCAGAAGGTGAAAACGCAATAAACAGCATTCCAAATGTCAGTCTGTGCAGACATGCACTCATAGACAGTCATGCATCTTCGTGCGGGCTTTTGTCCTTGCGTTTGATGGCTAAAAAAGGTGTAAGAAGCAGATGGCGTCACGGCAGAATTCTCCTGCAGCTATGGTTACACGTGTGAGCATCTGAGCGGAGATGGCTATGCAGAGGGACACACACCCCCATGTCTTTACTGTAACAGATGCTTGTCTTGGATATTCTACAGAGCGGGTGTGAGATGGAGGGACCCGAGGTTTGAGACAGGACCAAATGTTGTCACCCCTGTTGTCTCACGCTAATGAGAAGGCGGATTCAGTTAAATTCTCAAGACAGCGTGGGCACGCTGTGGTGCTAAAGTCACGGCTCTGAGATGGGACCTCATACACAGTATCAGCTACACAGAACAAGATCTTTTTCCCTAGACAGGGGTATGTCTATTATATCAAACCCCATCTTCTTACCCAGTGGATTTGTCTACATCAAGATATACTTTTGGCAAGTTAAGAATATTAAAAGAAAAAACAGCAATAGGTTTTAAATTTTTACTTTAGATGTCACTTCTATCTTATTTGCTCTTTCACTTAAATGAAAGATTTCACTCATTAGATGTATCTGTCATATGCCCATGTCATGAGTTTGATATGATATTGATTTTAAAGCGTGTGTTGCTGTCTTTGTAATATAGTCTCCGCAGTTGAATTTTCAATACTGAGGCCTGCACCCAAAAGTTCACACCTGGTAGGCCAGTACCGTGTCATCAGGGTGTGTCTGACCTTGTAGATGCAGTGTTGAAGGGGTTCTAAGTGACAGCTTGCTTTTGACATAATAAATACCAACAGGGTTTTTTACAGTCAGTTAATATTTCCCATTCCTTCTGAAGGATGCTTCCCTACATCTTTACCCAAAGCAAGTCCAACTCCATGTATAAGTTGAGAACTTTGGAAAGAAAACAAGCGTTTCATAGTCTATGTACAAGTGTATGTCAGCAGAAAGGAAGATGATCTTATTACACTGAGTTCACTGAGTTAAAGACATGTTGACAAGAAGTGACACCCCAGTCATACTTATGTGAACCCACAAAGGAAATAAATCTCCAAACCCCTAGATTAGAGACTGGGTGAGCAGTTAAAGAATGTATACCGCTCTTGCAGAGGACCGAAATTTGGTTTCCAACACCCACATGAGGAGGGTCACAACTTCCTTCCCATCACCTCCTGGCCCATGGGGCACCTGCACCTCCCCACACACGTATACAAAGCACCAACACTGAGACAGATGGCTCTTGAACGAACCCTCGGCAGTGGCAGTGGCCCAGCACGGATGCTCCAGTTAAACTTCGCGTGCCCTGTGAGTCACCGCTGTGTCTCGTTGGTTCTGGCAGAACACTTATAAAGCACGGACATTTTTTACCTACAGTTCTGGAAGCAGAACGGTACAAGACCAAGGTGACCACATTTGCTCTCTTGAGAATTTCTTGCTGGGACTCCACACGGGGGAAAACAGAAGAGCCATGGAGCCTGGGCCACACTGGCAATCCTCGAGCAAAACATGTCACACATCCTCTAAAGAGGGACCTTCGTGGTCTGATCAGCTCTCAACAGCCCATTTCTGAATGCTATCACCATGGCAACGCTTGGAGTTTTGGAAGAGGCACCGTGAACCCCAGCAGTAGTTCTCTGGGGCTTTCATTTTAAAAAGCATACCTATTTTCCACCAAAGAGAACCAGTTTTAAAATGACTCCACATTTTTACTCTCGAAAGAAGACTATAAGGTAGTTTACTGGCATGCTATAGAATATCCTATTTCTTTAAAAATTAATTAAAAGTATTTCTGCCCAGTTTAAAGAGTTGTGGTGCTTGAGTAATACACTTAAACTAGCATGCACAGACCAAGGTCAATTACATGTCCTTGTCTGAGTCTCAGCGGTGTGAAAAAGAGGACCTGTGGTCTTAGGAATCTGCCTGGGCTTTGCTTATGCATTCACACCATTTATGTCCTTTGGGCAAAATGCGCAGCATCACGCGATGCAATACGATGCATCCTTGTTACAAAATATGTCCTGCGAGGACAAGCAGCATGGACCAGATGAGCATTTCAGAGTCTCCTGACAGAGGTTCTACTCGGGACACTGCACAACCAGGAGCTTAGTTCCAAAGATACTCAGGCAGTGGCTGGAACCACAGCCTACATTTGGATGGCAGCAGCTGAACTTCTGCTGCGCTTCCCTGGGGGTCTATAACCATTAGGAAAGAAGCCAGGCTTTGCATCCCGAGTTTCTGGCAGGCTCCGGTCTAGAGGAATATGACTTCCCAGTTCTCAGCCTCTTGGCAAATGACGGAATGATAAAAAGAAGAATGGCCCGACCCCGCCCTTTATATTCAGAGAGCAGATGAAACATTGTTGCTACATGTTGCCATAAAATGCATAGGAGGGAGAGAGAGGAGAAGAAAATAGACTCTGTCTGTCCCTGGCTGAGGAAAGAGAGAGTTTGTTCCTATAAATCATATTTTTACTTAGAGCTGAGCTTGGCCAAGCTCCTGATCCCAAACAAGGCTTGCATGCACTTCTGGGTGCCTTTTCTAAGGTGTGACCCACAGGACAGGACCCATATGCTCGTCCCCAGCTTTCATTGTTGAGCTCTCTTGTGGTATCCTTGAGAATGCCCCTTAGGTATCATTCCTCCTCTACGAACTGCGGGATTGACTCTGCAAGTGTTGTGTCCTACTTGGCTCGTGGGCTGTTTAATGTCCACTGTGCTCTCCAGAGATGGGCATTACTGCTTCATTTTATGGATGCACTAACTGGGACTGACAGGCACTAAATAGAGCTCGCCCCTATGTCCACTTCACGCCACACGGGACTGCAGCCCAGTCCTCTGCTAAGGCACAGTCTTTCCTTACAATTCATCTGTAGAGATAGGCTTAGGGGGATATTAAATTAATGTCATAACACGAGTCAGCTTCCTGAGGAGCTTATTCAATATCCTGCTTCACTGGAAGTAGATATAAATGATTACAAAAATAAGGCAAGATCTAGTAATTCTGAAGAAAAATAAAATGTCCAGATAAACATTTGAGACCAGGTTAGCCAGTGGAGAACAATAGTTGGGGGGGTTTGGAGAGGTGGCTCGGTGGTTAAAGCACCAGGAGCTCAGTTTCTTCCACTAGCTCTCGATGCTAAGGCCTGCTCTTCCTGTGTGCAGATTTCAACAGTCCCTCTCTCCTCATGTTGTGTTGTGTTGTTCTGGATTCAGCCATGTGTGTCACGGCAGGTGGAAGGAGCCTTGGATTTAGCTCCCTTGCCCTTCTTCAGTTCAGGACATTCCTGCCAGGAGTTCATAATTCCATGACTAAGGCTGTGCATGGCAACACCTGTCTAGCTCTGACTGTCACCTGGCTTCAGCAGTACTACCCACCTTGTCACCCACAAGCGTAGGATAGCTGAAGCTCCTACCTTGTCACCCACAAGCTTAGGATAGCTGAAGCTCTTGCACAGCTGGTCCCTGGATTCTGCAGCATCTCTTGATATGTTCCTAAAGCTCTCTGGTCTCTTCACCTCCCTGTACAATCTATCTCAGGGAAAAGCAAGCCTACAAACAAATGAGCAAACAAGCCCAGGAAGTAATGGAGCTAAATGTAGGTGGGGTGTCACACTGAAGAATACACACCTGTGACTGTCATGACCTTGCCAGGAAGCAGAATGATAACCTGTAGGATTGTACAGAAACTATATTAATTACAACACTATTTGGCCAATAGCTTAGGCGTATTTTTTAGCTAAGTCTTACATCTTATTTTTTTTTATTTTTATTTATTTATTTATTAAAGATTTCTGTCTCTTCCCCACCGCCGCCTCCCCTTTCCCTCCCCCTCCCCCAATCAAGTCTCCCTCCCTCATCAGCCCAAAGAGCAGTCAGGGTTCCCTGCCCTGTGGGAAGTCCAAGGACCACCCACCTCCATCCAGGTCTAGTAAGGTGAGCATCCACGAAACTGCCTAGGCTCCTACGAAACCAATAGGTACAGTAGGATCAAAAACCCATTGCCATTGTTCTTGAGGTCTCAGTAATCCTCATTGTCCACTATGTTCAGCGAGACCGGTTTTAACCCGGGCTTTTTCAGACCCAGGCCAGTTGGCCTTGGTGAGTTCCTGATAGAACATCCCCATTGTCTCAGTGTATGGGTGCACCCCTCACGGTCCT